>NW_024062341.1:0-56335 GCF_006381635.1 Hibiscus syriacus | reverse complement strand
GTCAAGGTTCTCGTAACTGGAGGGGAAGATCACAAGGTTAATCTTTGGGCTATCGGAAAACCCAATTCAATTCTGGTCAGTTCTCTCTCAACGGTTGCTCTATATGCAAAATATTAAATTCGTTTCATATTCCCTTTTATTAGCATTTTTTTTTCATGTGATAACAATACTAGTACTGCTTTCACTATAATTTGTTTGCTGAAATTTATTATATACTCAGTAGTAACTAAGGGAGCAAAAATGATATTCACACCTGATATTATTAAAGAATTCTTAATTCGGTAGTTTCATTTTGGTGGCCAGTGAGTTCTTACTCCATACATGTATTTGAACCATTATGACAGAGTTTATCAGGACATACAAGTGGAATCGATTCTGTAACCTTTGATTCTTCAGAAGTCTTGGTAGCTGCAGGTGCTGCAAGTGGTACCATCAAACTTTGGGATTTGGAGGAGGCAAAAAGTATGGTTATCCTATTCCATAACCTTTTGTTTTATGTTAAATCTTGGGCTTAAAACATGTGGTACTTAGATTTTTTGTTGCAACCTGACACTTTTATAGTTGTTCGGACTCTGACTGGTCATAGATCCAATTGCATCTCTGTGGATTTCCACCCATTTGGCGAGTTCTTTGCATCTGGCTCTCTCGATACAAATCTCAAGATAGGGATTCAGAAGAAGGGTGTATCCACACTTACAAGGGCCACACTCGAGGAGTCAATACAATCAGGTTTACACCAGATGGCCGATGGGTTGTGTCCGGTGGCGAGGACAACATTGTGAAGGTCAGATTGCTATACTTGAGTTCTCGATAATAACATTTTTTAACTGACAAGATCTTTCATTGATACACATTTTTCTCTTCCATATATCATTTTCTTTTGGGATTATGTGGGCAGGGTGGGATGAATTAACATAGAAGTATACCATTTCTTCTATTGGCAATCTGGTTCATTGCCATGCTCTCGTTTTCTGGGTAGTGGATTTTAAATTCTGGAGTTTGGAGTGAGGCTATGTGATGCTGAGGTTGTTGGATGAACTATCTTGTTTCACACATTGGTTTTGATTCACTAACTCAGCTAACTTTAAAAATTTGCTGTCTGAAAATAGTGCACGGTTACCGTTACATGGCTATTAATGGATCCCTTGTTGCAGTTCTTTGGCACACTGATATTAAGATTTGGCATCTGCAGGCTCTTTCAATGTTTTAAATGGTGTATGATCAGCATGGCATAAAAACCGGATGCTGTTAGTTGTCAGTACTCCTTGATAAAAAGAGACCCTAGAAAAATATTTAAATGATGCATAGGCAATTTCTATATGCACAATACTTTAATTTTAACATTTTGGATATCTTCCATACTGATCCTTGTCATGTTCTGTATATCTACAGGTGTGGGATTTGACTGCTGGGAAATTGTTGCATGATTTCAAGTATCACGAAGGCCAAATTCAGTGCTTAGATTTCCATCCCCATGAGTTTCTATTGGCTACAGGTTTGTTCTTACCTTCTATTTCAATAGCTGTTGCTTACTGCTCATTGACCTGAGAACTCCTTTTATCATGCTATGCTATCCTAAAATGTAATTGTTTTCCTAAGATCTTTTATGTTGTTCGTGAAGGTTGCGAAATGCAAGTCATTATTTGCTCTGATTTTCAGTATACATCCTCTTGTCTTCACAGGTTCAGCTGATCGGACTGTTAAATTTTGGGACCTTGAAACCTTTGAACTTATTGGTTCAGCTGGACCCGAGGTACTTTTGTTGGTCTTTGGTACAGTTGTTGAGTCTCTTAATAGAGTTAGAGATTCATATCGAGATCATAAGATATTTCTATTTTGAGATCATAGGATCTTTTATCTTCTCTTTTTATAGAACAAATGAATACATGATTTTCTTCCTATATACTGTAGACTACTGGAGTTCGTTGCTTGACCTTCAATCCAGATGGGAGGACTATTCTCTGTGGATTACATGAAAGTTGAAGGTGAGGTCTTTTATAGGTTCGACTTTCATCAATATAAAATAATTTACTAGGTACAGCTATATTATTTCTGTTTGCATTTCTTTGTTCTGTGCAATATCTAGGTTTTCTCTTGGGAACCTATAAGATGTCATGATGGTGTGGACGTGGGATGGTCTAGATTGTCAGATCTTAATATTCATGAAGGAAAGCTTCTTGGCTGCTCATATAATCAAAGCTGTGTTGGAGTATGGGTTGTAGATATCTCGGTACTGCTTCATTTTCTACACTTCAACTTATTTAGTCAATAATGAGTAATCTTTCTTAATTGGCAGTCTCTATTTCAATATTCTAATATTAAGTTTGGTCCTTGATACAGCTCATAGAACCATATGCTATTGGTATTGCTAATCATGTGAGTGGTTACGCTGAACCCAAAACTAGTTCAGGTGGAAACCTCTCTGTACTGAATGAGAACACAGCAAAACCTAGTACAGGAAAAATATCTGTTTCACAAAATCCGGATACTTTAGTGAAGGAAACAAAATCCCTTGGAAGGTTGTCTGTTTCACAAAACTCGGATCCTGCCAAGGAGTCCAAAAATATGGCATGTATGTTACATTTTGCTTTAATTTGTTGGAGTTTTGAATAATTGCTTTACTTTCCCTTTATTTATTATAAACAAAATTCTTAGGAACTGTATTGTTAAGTATACTATTCATCCTGAATTAGTTTTCATGAGAGAAATATGTCAACAAGGTTTCAGGAGAGGAATTAAACCCATCACTGTAAATTATCTCTTTTTGATCAATAAAACAAAAAAGACAAGTGAGTTGATGCATAGCACTTATATAGCCGAAATGCTCAAATTTCCTCTTCTACTTATGTTGTGTCCTAAAGGTTTTTTCTTTAATTATTATTATTATTATTATTATCATGTGATGGTCATTATGGTATTAATTCTCATAAGCAGGCAGTAGTATTAGGTCAATTTGTTGAAAAGAAAAATAAAATTTCGGAAAATGATAAATTGATAATTATTCATAAGCATCTATTTTCAGCCATTTAATAAACTTGGTGCTTTGAAAAGTTATAAAACCTCTGGAAATACTAGTGGGGGAGCCTGTAACTATTATGTATTTATTTATCTTATTCTTATTTTTTCATTATGGTTAAAGCCCCAGGAAATGTACCTGTTATCCCCCAGAGGGTCAATTTAAACACGATTCCAAAGACAACCCCACCAAATTCCGTAGTAGTTCCTACTGTAGCAGCTCCAAAAAGGAGTTCTACAAAAGCTAGTTCAGGCATCAGTGTTCCAAGTTTTAGCAGGTCGGATGTCATACCTGTGATCGTGCCTAGAAATGATCCGAGGTCGGAGCAGGCTGCTGAATCAAGGAAGGAAGTTGGAACATCTGGGAGAAGTTTGGAGCAGGCCGCTGAATCAAGAAAAGAAGTTGGAATATCTGGGAGAAGTTTGGAACAGGTTGCTGAGTCAAGTAAAGAAGCTGGAATAGCCGGGAGAAGCTTGGAGCCAAGCCAGGCGGCTGCTGAATCTAGAAAAGAAGATGGCATAATTGGAAGAACTTTGGAGCAGGGAGCTGATTCCAGAAAAGAACTTGGTATTGTTGGAAGAACCATGCCATTTGCTTTGCAGTCAAAGACAAGTAGTTTCCGAAAGTTTCAAAGTTTCAAGGAAGACATGGACCGGCCAGATATATCTGCTCCATCTGAAACTACAGGTTCTAAGGTTGCTGAATTCAACAGTGTCCTGGACAGGAGTAATTTTGTTGTTGTTAAGGGCCCTATTCAAGGAATGTCTGCTGCCGAAAGGAATATGAGGGAAGATAGGTGCATTGGCACTGGCAAGAGTGAACCAAATTCAGTGGCAGAGTTTCCTTCTAGCTACAGGGATGAAAATCGTATGTTTCTTGAACTCGTGATTTTCTGTCGTGTTTGATTCTGACCTTGACAATTTTATCAATAGTCTGTCAATTAGATTATGACTAGAAATATTTATATTGAAATGCATTTAGTTAAGGCCTCTGCTTAATGGCAATCATGAGTTTTCTTGAGATTTATAGGAACCAACTAAAGAGTGAGATGATAAGAACAGTGAGCTGCCAGTGAAGGAGAATAGGAAAATTTAATATGTAAAGTAACCATTAGGAGATGTTTTAGAAGTTCCAGCCGAATGATTTTGATTAACGACTTTACCATTTAAGAGGGATCTCTCTCACATGCAAAAGTGCAAAAAATACAAAGAGATGCTTATCCTTTAGAAAGCCAAAGAGGAGGTATAGCTCTTGATAGCTGCTTGTATTATAAACTACTCTATGAAGGTCTGAACTCATTGTACTTTATCAATTCTTCAGGAACACGTTCTGTAGTCTTAAATTTGGAGAAAAGAGGGAGATCTTCTAATTTTGATGGACCAACTATGAGTATCTCTCCGAGGAATGTATCAATGGCAAACATGCCCTCCTTTAATGCGGTATAAACAGAATCTTGTATTCACTTTGGTTCCATATTGCGTTAACTTGTGTTCCCTTTTCTAATATGTTATCAAGTCGCTGTCAATGCTAATTTATGTATTCATGTTGTTATCTTTTGAAGTATAAACAAAGAGGATACCCTGCATCTGTGGAAAAAGAAATGCCTTCTGCCAGTGATGAGGATGCTGTTGCAGATTTGCTGGAGCAGCATGACCAATTCATTAGTTCCATGCAATCTCGTTTTGCCAAGTTACAGGTGACTGAAAGAAACTAGTTTTTTTCGGATTCTTTTGTTGTTGGCTTAATAATAAAATGTCTACAATGTTCAAGCTTTCATAGAAGATTGCTGAGCCTTGTTTTATTGGTTATAGGCTGTTCATCGGTATTGGGAAAGAAATGACATAAAGGGGGCAATATCTGCAATCGAAAAGATGGCTGATTATGCTGTAAGCAGTTTATGTTTGTTAATACACCCGTCACAGTTTGAACTTCTGTGTAAATCGAACATATTTAAGAACCACTTCCGTTTCCTTTTTCATGTCACGATGGAAACTTTAGGTGCTTGTTGATGTCATGAGCATTGTCATTGAGAAAATGGACATCGTCACGTTGGACATTTGCACTTGTCTTCTGCGACTTCTGTCTGGTCTCCTTGGAAGTGACATGGATAGGTACGTACAGTGTGTGTCCATAATCTTGCATTTTTGTAGTGATTAGGCTGGGATTGTTGTTCTCCTTTTGTTATGGAAAGATCAATTGGTTTCGGTAGTTATTTGCCTTACATTCTTGGTGAATTTCAAACTTTGATAAGCTTAAGGTGGTTAACGTGATATGGTATTTTAGTACTTGGTTTCTTAGGATCTGTTTGGTGTTAGTTGCATCTACCTATAAAGTTTAACTTCTAGTCTTTTGCAGGCATTTGAGCATCTGTCTGGAAATGCTGCTTAAGCTGGTGAGGGTATTCGGTTCCATGATATATTCAACCATATCTGCTTCAACACCTGTCGGTGTAGACATCGAGGCAGAGCAAAGGTGTCTCTACTTGCTTCGAAGCTTCATATATAACATTCAAATATTCAATTATTGGACTATTAACCGGAATTTCATGCTTCTGATTGTCCTAGGTTTGAGCGTTGCAACCTCTGTTTTATAGAACTCGAGAAAGTAAAGCGCAGTCTGCCCTCTCTTACCAGGTGACTATGGTGGTCATTTAAACCTGTATAATCACTGTAGGGTTCAATCATATGCAACTGTTCTAATTCCTCTTCTTTTTCACAATAGAAGAGGGGGGTCGGTTTCGAAATCCGCCCAGGAATTGAACCTAGCTCTACAAGAAGTATCATGATCGGAATCCACATGCACTAACTTAATCCATGCTTTTCAATGATCACATTCTGTATGTTAACCCTGGAGAGAGCATGATTCGGTGCTTACACGCCGGTCGAGCTGCAACACTACTTCAATGCATATCGTCTTGCCAAGTCCAAATGATGCATCTTGTACATGTTTAATACTAGGCCTAAGGGGAGACCTCTTAACCGGTAAGCTGATTCTACTTGCATTGATTTGATGAGTGAAAGACTTGAAGGCTAATTGTGTTGGTTTCTAGAAAGTTTTTTTCAAGTTCATATCTTTGCCAACCGCTGTATTACTGCACACTAACCCAATATGCTGAACCTCGATTTGTACCTTTGGGCTCGTATGTAAAATATACATATTTTATATATGAATTTACACGTGTCCAAAAGATGGGACTGCTGATATTTAGGGGATATTGAGAAACCTGAGATGGAGCAAATTGGTAGCTTCTATCGGTGCACCGGAAATTGGGTTCTTTTGATTAATTAGAATATCGTTATAAATACATCATTTATCACTAAATATTAGATGAATTAATAAGGTCTGATATAATATCAGTTTTAATTTTGAAACTTGTATAATTTAACAATTTGTTCTTGATTCAAATTTCAAACAAACAATTTAATAAATTGTTTTTATCATTTCTTAAATTGCTTGCTTTTCCCCCCTGAAAATTTCATATTATTATTTTGATTTAATAATTTTTGAAGGCTAAATTATTATATTGGGGTATATTTTAATTTTAATTCTGGAAGAGTTTTTTACAATAATATTATACTTAAATAATTTTATAATTTTTTAAATAGAACATATTCATAATTGAATGATCTTGTATATATATTTTACCCTTACAAAAACCATCGTGTTTAAGAAAGTGAGACTTCACAAATCTATAAGAAATATTTTGCCGACTCAAACGCATTGCACCAACGAGACACGTCAGCGTTAGCAATGTAATAATCCTTTATTTTTCATAAATGGAAATTTAAAAAAGATGGCAAACATGGAAGGTCCCATTATCGGATAAGTGTTTGTTAAAAGGATTTGGATTTTGAAATCCTTAATTAATTTTCAAAATGCCATAATTCAATAAAAAATAATATATATTAAGTCTATACAATACTATATATCTTTAAATAATATATGAATGAAATTTGAAAAATAGTTTCAAAAATATTCAAGCATATAATTCATCAGAATCTCTGCATTCAGGTGGTGGTTTTTGTCTCTTTTTTGTTTAAAAGCCATCTCATTTTGCTTTTGAATCCGTGACTTTGTTTTTGAATCAAAACTCAGTTTGCTTCTCTGATGCAAAAACAGAAGAAAGAGGAGCAGTGAGTTCGTCCGATTGCTAAATTCTAAAACAGTAGGTTTCGAGTCGTCTCGTATAGCTCAATTTTGTTTTTATCCATTAAAGCTTCGATTCCAGCTTGATCCAAACAGGTAGAGACAATGGCGATTATGATGATTATATATATATATATATATGTAAAAGATGGAGATTATATATATATATATGTGAATGGATATGGATAACTTAAATTTGAAATTATCAGATTGAATTTTATGTATTTTTCAAGATTATCATCTTCACCGATGTTGATATGAGATCTTATCGTATTATAAAAGACGATATAACGAGTCGCCATTTATACAAACAGCTGGTGATTTGCATTAACGTACCTGCTGCTGCTTCTGTTGCTTCAAGTAAGCGAGGGCACATCATCGTCGATTCAATAATGTCGGTGTTCTCTCCCTGGGATTTGCCGATGCCTTCTGCTTCAAATCACTCTAATCTTCAATGCTTTCTTCGTTGCGTTACTCCTGTTGTTCCTATCCGATTGCTGCCAAAGGTAATACTTTCATTTCCATTTATTGTTTTGTTTTTTTTCCTTCTTTGTACGATTTCAATATTTCACAATTCATGTAATTCGATTTTTACTGAATCCAATAAAAAATAATATAATAACGATCTTTTTGCTTTATAAAAACCCCTTTAAAACAACATTTAATTTATTTTCAGATTTTTTTCTTTGGTTAAGTTTCAAATGTGATATATTATTTAGTTTTGTCAGAACTAGGATCGGATTAGAAAAAAAATCAGAATTTTTTTTGGCTAAAACCAATTTAAATCGGTTTTAAGATATAGTTTGAGTTTCTATTTGATTTGTGTGTGTGTGTGTGATTTTGTCCCATATTTATCACTTAAAATTCAGAATTTATGCTGATTTTTTTAAATTATTAATATTTATTTTTTTATTTTATATAATTAAGCTGAGAGTTTAATCAATTAAGTCGAAAGTGGACAATTTGATCGGTTCATTTATTAATGCAATCTTTTACAATATTATTGTTTATTGATTAATTAAATCCTTGATTGTTAATTAGATAATTATTTCTAAAAAAATCTATAATTTTTTTCAATGTTAATTGACAGGAATTTAATCAAAATTCAAATGGATACTCGCAAAATATTGAGAAGGATAATGATACAATCGAAGGCTTCACTTTGAGTGATCTGTGGCACTCTTATACCGAGTGGAGTGCTTATGGCGTTGCTGTCCCTATTGTGTTGAACAATGGCGCCGTCGTCGTGCAGTACTATTCACCCTCCTTATCGGCTTTGCAAATATATACAATCAAGCCCTTTTCTTCCTCATTCAGGTCTATCTATTTTCCGGTTAAATTTTATATGTGGTCCTTGTGTTATATGTTTTTGATGACTTTAATCTCCTTGATCAGTTTAATTTTTATATTTTGAAATGCGTTTTTTTAGGTACGAGATTAAGTTTTCATATTGATCCTATCAAATATTTTGACATTATTTTTTTAAAATCGTGATAACGTAACATATATATTTTGATGTTTTTTTGTATAATCAAATCAGAAAAAGGGTTGTACTTATTATTGAAAATACACATTTAGGGGGGGAAAACAAAGGAGAAAAAATGATCAAATTAAATAGTATAGTACATAGATTTTCTATAATTTCTGTTTTTTCCCCTTCTCTAACTTGGATTCTTGTCATTTTTGGCTAACTGTAGTCCATTGGGAAGCATGGAGAAACCTGAAAACGGCTCTTGCAGTAATGATCATGGCAGCAGTGACGAAATTTGCAACTCTTCTTTTTCATCAAGCAATGGCTCATGTTCGAGTTCGGAGACCACTTGGGACGATGATTCTACAACATTTACTAAAACAATTGATCAATGTGGCTACTTGTACTACCAGTACAATGAGATGGCTAGTCCTTACGATCGAGTTCCCCTTCTAGAAAAGGTGAGTCAAAAGTTTGTTTATCAACCAATAACTATTTTTGAATTCATATTTTGTGATTCAAACGAGATCATGTATTTCTGCAATCAATTTAGACATAAAATATATAAAATGTGTTTTTAATTTTCCTACTACATTTTTAATGATTTCATTTTTTTCTAAAAGAAATTGAAAATTTTCAGAGAATCAAGAGTTTTTTATATGTTAGTTTAATGTGAGCTTGTTTTGAACAGATTAATGAGTTGAGCAAGCAGTATCCTTGTTTATTTGACATCCGCAGCACAGATGTTTCACCTTATAGTTGGATGGCAATAGCTTGGTATGTTTGATTCATCATTAATATTGCATGTTATCTGAAAGCATCCATGTCCGTCATAGATTTAGGCATAAATGTTCATATAAAAAATAGTGTACTTTTCAAGGAAGTCTGAACATGGTCCATTAATGTTTTATTAGGTATCCTGTCTATCAAATTCCATTGGCAAGGGATGTGAAAGAACTGTCGGCATGTTTTCTCTCCTACCATCCATTGTCATTTTTACCTCAAGGTATGGTTTAATCAAAGCAACTGGTATAAATCATATATAATTTTTGTAGCCATTCCATTTCAACCCAATGTTATGCTGTGACATTTTTCATTTGGGGTTTGATCAGGCGGCAAGAAAGAGGAGGTTTCGCTCCCTCCTTTTGCCGTGGTTACTTACAAGATGTTTGGAACATTGTGGATTAATCCCGGAACATCAGACAAGGACACCATTATATGTCAACAAACTGCTGCTGCTTCCTGGTTGAGACAACTTCAATTCCGGCACCATGATTTCGACTTCTTCATGTCTCGCCAGCAGCATAATAACTGACGTTAAACCTCAGTCACGGTTGCAGCAGTTTCGGAATAAGGGAAGGGTTTGCAGACGCTAGAATTTTACTTCAACCGAGGTTGATTAAGAATTGGCAGTCATCTGCATTTTTGGCTCTCTTTTTCTAACTAAAAATCCTGCTTTATAGTTTTGTTTAATCAGTAGTCTTGGTTCGGTAACAATGGATAAATGGGATTTGTGGGATTTAGTTGCTGTTTAGGTGAAGAACATTGCGGCCAAATACCAGTCGAACAATAGATTTCTATCGATCTACAATCATTCATTGATAGCAGCACTCCGAGTTTCATGTGGAATCACTTTAAAAAGTTGAAAATGGAGGGAACAAAAAGTAGGATTCGTGATTTTAGATCGGAACTTTCTTTCCTTAAAAAAAATCCGAACTTCCAAACTCAGATAAGGAACAGCAAAGATGCCCATTGATGGGCCATCTCTAGTGTCTATCAGTTGTACACGCAAGTTGCAACCTAAGACGTAACATACCTTCCAGATTGCAGTTGCATCTGGATGGACGTTTGGTTCAGATTTTGAAGTACTTGTAGCCGTAGTCAGGGTTTTTCATACCTTCTTCCCAATCGCCCATCCGGCGACCACCAAAAACAATCTGTTGAATGCCCAAATAACTGGCAAAAAAGAAAAAGGAACAATGTCAATGTATCCACCATGAAATTCGATGACACAATCGTTTCTATTTTTGTTCTTTTTTTACTTAATAGAATCAGTTAAACTTACTTTGCACTTAATACTGTCATGCAGTTGAGAAGCACATCGATGGGGAAAAAATCCGAAGTACCGAGATCTACCCTGTAAATGTCAAAATGTAAATTCCAGCGAAAGAGCAATAAGGAAATAGACTACTACGGAACCAAAATGATAACTGCAAATGGATATCGAAAATCATACCAAACACGGCCCCAGTTGTCCTGAAACTCAACATCACCAATATCATGAAAAGATGATGGCATCACATTAAAACCCTTATCTGCATCATAGATGGGATCATACTCCATTGAAGCAGTTGCCAACTGTCATCAATATGAATTAATAAGCTTAATTTCACTTGAACAGCAAGACCCCTGATAAAGGCTAAGAAAACGGAGCAAAAAGAACCATGAACAAACCTGCAAATTAGACGAATTAAAGGCTCCCAAGCGTCCCATGACATACCAGGACTGAATAACCTGCACATATATCGAATTGAATGAATATAAATGTAGCATAATTACTACTGAAAAACAGGACGTGATCGTTGTAATCAGAAAATGGACCGTCACCCCAAAGTTAACATAGTGCTGCTAAATAAGGCAAAGAGCCAACTGGCAAGCAGCAAGCAGAGAAAAGCTGTGAGAAATGCAGAGAGGAGGAAAGGGATAAGAGAGAATGATTTAGTTGTGTGATTGCGAGTGAGAGGAAAGCTCCCTTTTATAGGAAATGGCTGCGGCACGTGAGTGAGTCTTCTCTTCCATTACTCAATGTGGGTGGATAAAGAGTTGTATATAAACCCTTACACAAGGCCACTATCTCACCAATGAGAGATATGCTTCTTGCATTACAAACAATATACAGTTCATACAAAACAGACAGATAAAGAAAATGAGAGCAAACAAGGAAAGGCTTCTCCAACAATAGTCTAATTTCAGCACCAAATTGCTAACAGAAGGAACCGGAAGGAGAGTGAGACTACTTACACTTCCAATGAGATTGACTTCTCGATCAGAAGGTGATCCATATAACTCGAACCATATGTAGGAATCAAGCGGATTAAAACTGGACAGACAATATAAACAAAGATCATAAAAGTCGAGAGGTAGAGAAACATCAGCTACTTCATGCAACTATCAAACAACGGGGTTGATAAATTAGTTTAGTCATACAACAAAAGTTCCCTTTTGTTCAGAAAAGATGACAGTGCTACCCTCAATTCTAAACATGGAAAGTGGAAACCAATTACTACCATGGACGACTAATAGTATACTAGTTGTTGATTGAGGGAATAGAATACGTACTCTCTGAAGCTGACTTTAAAAGAAAGCACAGAGCCAGTCTTTTTCTTGTTAAAATCTCTGCCCTTTTTACGAACACGCTCTTCAATCTACAAAGCATGATGAAAAAACTAGTTGGAAAATCAGATTATGAGCTATAAATTTGATTTCAGGTAAGGAAATGGAAAAAAAGGGTGTTAACGGACTCGTTTCCTCATTTGCTCAGGGTCACCAATGCTATCGCCGAGAACCGCTCGTAGCTCTTCGTCTTCTTTGCAGGCGTCTTCTAGGACTCTTTTTCAAAGAGGCAATAAGTCGAACAGGTAGAACGCATAGTATACATATAAAGAATAAGAACAAAAAGAAGAAGAAGAAGATATGTACTTGGCCCATGACGGGTAATTGTGAAGCCTGTCGAATTCTCGCTTTCTCTTCTCCTCACGTATCTTGAGAAGTCTCCTCCCTCTGGCTGTCGTCCCTGAACCTTTAACGTCGCTTGTGCTAGAAACACTAACAGTCGAATTGCTTTCTTCAGCTGCTCGGATTCGAAGAATCGGTGTCTTCTTTTTGTCGTGGTTGTTGTTTAGAATCGGATATGAAGCAAAAGAATGATTGGGAAATGGCTGCCTGGCGACTACGGGTAAATTCTGGCGAAGAAGAAGATGATGGGTTTCAGTTATACTTGCATTCAGATTGCAAGAAAATCCTTTCACTGCCATGTTTATCTTTCATTCACCGTTGCTTTCCCTCGGTGTTTGATCATTCGAGGATAATGGAAAGTTTTTCGGGCTTTCCTCTGTCAATCTTTTTATATAATAATTTATTTTTATATAGCCTTAAAGCCCAATATCGACATTGATGGAAAATAAATTAATTTATCATTTTAATATATTTTATAAATAATTTCATTTAAAGAAATGATAGGTTGATATATAAATATTATTGATTCTGAATTTGAAGATTTATAAAATTATGAAACAAAACATTCTTATAACAAATAGACTAATATTGTAATTTAATATTTCTCTTAATTTCTATAATTACTCGTTATTTATTTATTTATAATATACTTATGTATAATTATAATAATAATTCAATATATAAATAATTAAGTGTTTATCTTGAATGTTCATAGTATTAAGAATTTATTATTTAATAATTATTTTACATTCATGTTGTCATGTATAGGAATGTATTAAACGGATACTAAAAAATATCATTGGAAATTTTAAATTTATATATTGGTGTTTAAATTTATATTTAACATTTTATATTTTAAATGATTATAAGATAATATTTATTCAAAATCTTTTTTAATTATTAATAACTCATACATATATATCTTACAAAATACCCGCTCAAATTCAAAAAAATTATAGAGAATAACACTCCATTTATCATTGAGGTCGTTCAATGATTCATTTTATACTATTTTGACATGTATAAGAATAGATCTAAAGAATATTGAAGGATAATCGTATCTTTATAAATTTAAATTTTTATATAATTTAGATATTTTTTATATATTATATTAATAATTTAATTTTACAATTTAAGATTTTTAATATGATTTTTTATAGATTTGTATTATTAACATAAAATTATGTATTGGTTCCTATATATATAATTTTAATTATTTTTAAAAATATGTTTTTAATTATTTCGGACATAGCGTGATGCACGCCCAGCTGTAGTCCCGTAGCGACTCCAGCAAAGCAGAAGATGAGGATTGAGATGGCCCACCAACTCTCATCCACAACGCAATCTCTAATTTCCACTTGTACCCAATAGGCCAATATCACCACCATCCATCTCTTAATCCCTTTTTTTTCCCATTTTCTTCTGTGCTGCGCCTTAGAACTCACACAGGTACTACTATTTCACTCGCTCTACTACTAACCCAACCCAGCAAGCAAAGCACAAGAACACCCCATTTGCTTATCAGGTACGGTTCTCCTGATTCTCTTTATTAAACCCAACTTTCGAATCGAGGTTGTTTTCAATTCCCATCTTCTAATTTCTCTTCATTTTTGTTTTTTCTTTCGTAAATACTAATTTGTAACATCGTTGGATTTCAGCTATGGCTTCCAATTTGCAGAAGGAATCCACTTCTTCCGGTGAGCTTAAAATCCCAAAGTCCCCCCTTTTTTTGTTTTAACTTTGAATTGTGTTTGGACTTTGTTCCGAGATCAATGTTACCTGTTAAAAAATTTCCCCTTTTAGTACCAATTTTGGGTTTTCCAGTTGATAATAAGATGGTTACCTCTCATCAGTGTTATTGTCGATTCTGCCTTTTTAGTTGCATGCTTTTTACCTTCTGAATGCTTCGTTTAGGTCTTGAATTGATTGGCTTTTCGAATTAAAATAAATAAAATAACTGTCTTTCTCTGTTATTGTGATACTGCCTTTGAATTGTGTTATTCCTTTTCAGTACTTTGTTCAGGTCTTGTATCTGAATTAGGGGTTTCATTTCATCTACTAGAGAGATTGATTAATTTCACTTTCTTGGGGTTTAAATTTTCTGAACTACTAGGGTCATAGCTGATTGGTCTTTATGTTTTTTTGTGTGTGTGTGTCTTTGTTAGATGAGAGCAAAAGTTCTAAACCGGAAACATTGACCACCGAGGACAAAACTTTGAAGCCAGAAGCTTCTGCTGGGGGGTCACAACCAGCACAGTCTGGAGCTTATCCTGCCACTATGCCAGGACCTGGGTTTGTCCCACCCAATCCATTTGATTTCTCAGCTATGAGTGGCCTTCTTAATGTGAGTGTTCCTCCTTTTCTTTTTGATTCTTACGTGGGTTTTTATAAACTGTTTCTTTGAATAAATTAGTATTAATAATATTTATGTTTTCATCTGATCGTTTTTTTATAAGCATAACTCATCTTTTTCTTTATTTCCTTAATGCATTTCTGCATTAGTAATCTAGTCAAGTATCTTTAGGTTTACTGATAATCTCATTAATTGGTTTGTCAACACTGAAGTCTATTAAGGCTGGGAGCTAAAAGAAGAACAGTGTCCACTGATAAATTTGGGAGCTTGGGTAAATCTTGTATAGTCTGTAATTGCACGTATACAAGGGACGTTAAATTTTGTTTTATGGGGCTCAATGCAATTGGGGTAATCCAATGTTCAAGTCTTTTTGGGTAATTTTGAGTTTTAGTTTCAGGTCATTTTTGTTCCAGTTTAAGATTAAAATAAAATTGACAATGAAATTCTAAAAAAAGTTGTTAATATCAATTTTAGTATTAAGTTGGGATTATTACAGGTACAAATCAGATCATTCTCCGGTATAGAAGGGACACCAAGTTTTGATTTTTGAGTAATTTCAAATTCAAGTAATTTTCGGCCAGTTTTCTCAAGTTTGTCCGGTTTGGATTTGAAGAAAATTGATCATTAATTTTTTAATGGACAAGTAATCAATTTAACTTTTAGCATTAAATTTAGATTTTTATGGGTTTGGATTAGATTAGTCTCTGGGTTTGGTTTTTAAAGGCTTAGATATCTTTGGGTACAGTTTTTTTTTTTTTTTTTAACTTTTTGGTCAATTTGGGTTTGGACAGGTTCTGAAGTTTTCTTTTTTTGTGATTGATTCGGTCTTGATATTAATCTTATATATACAAGTGTGTGAGAGAGTGTGTTTGTGTAATAATATCATGTATATTCCAATTTGGATGCCCTAGTGGCTTTTATTTAAGTTTTAACTTTCAACAAATTTTAATTTTATGGCTTATGGTTCCTAATCATCTTGATTTGTTAGGATCCAAGCATCAAGGAACTAGCTGAGCAGATAGCAAAAGATCCTTCATTTACCCAAATGGCAGAACAGCTCACTAAGACGTTTCAAGGGGCAGCGACTGAAGATAGCGTGCCGCAGTTTGATCCACAGCAGTACTATTCAACCATGCAACAAGTTATGCATAATCCCCAGTTTATGAACATGGCTGAGCGCCTTGGTAATGCATTAATGCAGGTGTGGGCTCAGTTGCAAGTTTTTTTCTCTTAATGTTTTGCCCTTGTATTAAATTACATGAAATCACATTGAAAGATGAAGCTTTTGTTTTGTTTTTCTTTAGGATCCAGCTATGTCTAGCATGCTTGACGGTTTGACTAATCCTCAACACAAAGACCAGATTGAGGAAAGGATGGCACGTATGAAAGAAGATCCATCGTTGAAACCTATTCTAGATGAAATTGAGACTGGTGGTCCTGCAGCAATGATGAAGTGGGTGATTTTATTAGCTTATGGGCATAACATATCTCCTCATTAGAATGAGTGTAGGATGTGCATATTCATATTCATTCACTAAAAGGTTTCTTATTTAGGTACTGGAATGATAAAGATGTTCTGAAGAAGTTGGGTGAAGCAATGGGTCTAGCTGTTTCAGGAGATGCAGCCACTTCTGCCAGTTACTCTGCAGCAGATGAAGGTGACGAAGTAGCGAATGAGGATGAATCGATCGTACATAACTGTGCTAGTGTCGGTGATGTTGAGGTATGACTTAATGAACGATTTGTATGCATGTTTCTTCCCCTTTGGCAGATAATCTAAAAAGTTTTGACTCTAATCGTAATTTAGGGTCTTAAAGCTGCTCTAGCCTCTGGTGCTGACAAGGATGAAGAAGGTTCAGAGGGAAGGACAGCATTGCATTTTGCATGTGGATATGGTGAGGTATAATAATTTTGTAACTGAATCTCTCTCTTTCTCTCCCCTCTTTTACCATTGCATCGCCATCACCCAGCAAACGTAGTTTCTAACGAGGAAAAATTTGGTGCATAAAACCAGATGTAGTAGATTTAATTGTTAATTGCCTACAAGCATGCAGTATCCATGGAAATCACTAATGCTTATTGTCTCTTTATATCATAATTCATAAATGATAACCGTAGTCCTTTATGCGCCGAGGACCTTTTCCTAATAGCCTTGTCAAGTGCTAGTTTTAGGATGGACTAATATTGAAATAGAGTTTGAATGACCTACTTGATGGACCGTCGATAGCAGCTTTGGATGGCAGGATGGTCACATATCAATCAAGCTTTGCTTATCATCATCATCATCCAATATTAGTGTATCATGGAATCTGACAACTACTAAGATATGCTGGGTTTTTTTTGTAACGATAATCGCTTTGATAAATGCTAGACTATCAAGTTTATTGTCTGGAGGGTTAAAGCTAATAACTCAATATAATTATAGGTGAAATGTGCTCAAGTCCTTATTGAAGCTGGAGCAAAAGTTGATGCTTTGGACAAAAATAAGAATACCGCGCTTCATTACGCAGCTGGTTACGGAAGGAAAGACTGTGTGGCCCTTCTACTGGAGAACGGCGCTGCCGTGTAAGTAAAACGACTTGTATATGCCAGTCATCAATGCCGACTATTATATCCTATATTCCCCTTTTTGCTACAAAAGTAATTCCTCATCTCTTACCACAGCACACTCCAAAACATGGACGGGAAGACGGTCATCGACGTTGCGAAGCTGAACAATCAGCACGAGGTGCTTAAGTTGCTTGAGAAGGATGCGTTCCTGTGAGCCGGGGTGCTGCCAAACAGAAAGTGTATGTGCATGAGGTAGGGGCATTTTCAATGTGCTATTAGAGAAAAACCAAAACAAATTTGCTTTCAATTTTATGTGGTGGTGGCACAGCTCAACCTGTTGTCTATGCTGTCTGGTTGCTACATATAGCACATTTTCTTTTAAAGTTTGTGTTTATTAATTATTTTTCTGCTATGTGGTGGAATGTGTTCATGTGGACCGTCCATGATTCCCACTAGTTCATTGAATCAACATTTTACAGCTGTGCATTCTTTAGTAGTGATTAAGAAAACCTTTCTATCTGGCAAAGCTTAAGTGGTTTAGAAACGTGACTTTCATTTCAATGCAACTTTCATGCAATAGCTACATGATACAATGTAAATTAAATTAAAATTTCAAATTTATAATTTATAATTTAAAAAACCAGTGGTATAAATGATACAACGTCTACAATTTAACTACAAATATTCACGTCAACATGTTCATTGCTGCTTGAGAAACAAGAGTTTTTTCTTCTTTTAATTTAGTACATCAGAACAAAAGTATTTCAAAATAAATGTTTGAAATTCATTATTTTATTTAATGGTGCTAATTAATCTAAGAAAATTCTTTAAGTTAAATGAGTCAATAAAATCATTTTTACTTTTGTTATAATAATTAGTAGATTTGATGTAATTTAACTTACTAATATTTATGTAATTTAAAAAAAACACTTTCGTTTTTTTATATCGACATGATGAGTTCAAACGAATGATTTAAAAAAAAAATCAGTATCAATATTTTTATTGAAATGACTAATAATGTGAAATCTTTAAATTAATTAAATAACATTATAATGATTAAATCTTAAATCTAAATATAATAAAAAAGCTAAAACTGTAATTTTTTTGTTATTATTTTACCAATTTGATCCTTGAACCGAAGAGTAAAAATATCAATAAATAACTTTTAACAGTTTAATTACTTCAATAAGTTTGCATTACCCCAATGAATGAACGGAGCCATTCTAGTTGTTACCTCTCCTTTATTAACATTTTTTGTCTTGCTAACGTAAAAATTAGTAATTGCAGTTGTTGTCCTTCTATTATTCTTAAATTTAATATTTAATTCTATACCTAAATTTATCATAATTTAATTTATATATCTTTATAATGCCATTATTATTTGGTCCAATAGTTAACATTGTTAACTATACACATGGTAAAAATGCTGGCATATATGGAAAAATATCCCTTCCAACTCATTATTTTGATATAAAAATTTGAGTAAGGCTTAATATAAAAATAAATGTCTAAATTATACATTAACTTCAAGTGTTTAATGTTTTCTTCGTTACATTTTTAGGTGTCTAACGTAATAACTTTTTATCAGTTACATTTTTAGGTGTATACACAGTAACAATTATTAAAAAAATTGTTAAATGACACGTGTCGTGTTTATATTTTGGCTTAATGCAAAAATAAGTGCACAAATTATACCCTAATTTAAATTTAGGTGCCTAATTTTTTTTTGCGAATAACAGACGTCTAACGTTTTCAACATTATACTTTTAGATTTCTAGGTTGTAACGACCGTTAAATTAGGTCGTTATCTTATACATGTCGCAATTATATATATTTTTTAAAAATTATTTTAAAAAAAATAAATTAAGAAGAAAAAAATCTCCTCCCGCCTATGTAACACTTTCGTTTGTGCAAAAAAAATTATTCTCTCCGGTTACATTCAAAACCCCCTCGATTACTTTAAGGGTGCGTTTGGTTCACGGAATGTAAGATTACCAGTGGGAATAAAAGATTACCAGGGAATAGGATTACTGGGAATGTTGTATTTTGTGTTTGGTTGGTTTAGCGGGAATGTAAAATTACCGTGTTTGGTTAAAGGAATAAAAGATTATTGGAATGTATATTTGACCAAATTGTCCTTGTTATATATTTGTATAATATTACAAATTGTAAAATATTTATATATTTTCTTTAAAAAATTAAATTCATAATATTTATATAATTTTTTTACAAAATTAAAAATATAAAAAAGGTTTAATGAAAGGGTACAAAAAAATTTTAACCCCTGAACTTCATATAAAATTTTAATTATATTTTTTTTTGTAAATCTAAAATAATTTAAAGATAAATTTGTAATTTAACATTCGTATAATTTTTATTATTCAATGACAGAAGAATGATATTTTTGAAAAAAATACAAATTTAAGGGCATTTTAGTCCAAAACGCCGGTAATGTTAAAATACCTAAGGGAAGGGAGGTAATGACATTCCCGGCAATATACCCAAAAAAATCTACTATTGATAATAAAACATTACCATAAATGAGATTTCCGGCCAACCAAACATGGGAATCCCACAATCCTTGAATCAAACTCCCTCTAAGTGGGGTCGATTTCGAATGGAGTGCAATCTCAGATCAAGATTAGAATATTCTAGTTGAGTCCAAATCGACGAAAACATTTTTTTTTATTTGAATTCAACTTTTTCTTTTTAAGATGTAATCATCATTTAATAAAATTGTTAACTACCATGTAATCATTGGTGTATTATTATGTGATAATTAATATTGAATTTAAATAAAATAATAATTTAATTTTTTAAAGATATAAACAAATAAAAAAAACCTTTCAATTATTGGTCTTAATTAGAAAAAAAACAATATCATCCTACTTCAGTGGACAATAAACCATAATGTTAGTAGGGCTTAAAGCCCATGAAGAGTTTCGCTTCCGTTTTTTCCAAGTTCAAAATTCCAGGCTTGCCCGAGAGAACCACCTAAGCCAGCGGATCAGGGCACAACTTGGGAGCTTGGTCTTAAGCTATCTTTGTCTCTAACAAGGTAAGTTTCTTCTTTGTTCGTTAATAATGCAAGGGTATAATTTGAAAATATACTTGGTTGATGCCGAGGCAGATTTTTATATAATTTATTTCATGCAAGCCGTTCTTGTTTTGGCTACCGAGCATGGTGTCCAAGCAAACCAAAAGAACTAGAGTTATGATTTGCCAGTGCAGATGAGAAACCGAATAAAGATTATATAAAATAAGTATGATGTCTATATTTTATATTCAAATCATGTCACACACTATGCAACACATGCATTCATAGATAAATGTGCATTAGGTTTAGTTTCTTTCATAATATATCTACTGTTTATATAAATTAAACATGTTTGGAAGGCGACAAAAATATTCCCAGAAAATGAAAAGGAAAAAGAAGAAGAAACATGATATGTTTTGTACAAGAACTCAAACTTACTGATCCTTTGGGCTTCGTCCCTTTCCTTGAAGAAGTCGGATTCATTTGCTATCTGCATTGGAATACAATTTCCATTGCTAATGAAACCATTAAATTCTGCAATAATTTCTTCATTATTTGATCACTAAAAGGTAGGCCTCGTTGCACTGCCCTTCCAGCCAAATACATCACCTGGAAAAGGATAACTTCCCAAATTATAGAAAGGAACACCGCCACCTCCACAGCCGCTGTTGGTGGTGGTTCCACTGCCACCATCAGCCAACTGCCCTCCCCCACAATTACCAGTGACTCCAGATGACTGTGAAGCTGCCGGTTGTAGCTGAACTGCTGGCTCTTCCTCTTGATCAAGGGGCAACCTATCATAAACTGCATTGGCAAATGATGCGGCCATTAATACAACCGGACCCGAAGCCATTAACGGACCCGCCACGCTCCCTCCGACAACTTGACCCTGACCACCGGAGAGATAAATCGTCAAGCCACCGGACCCTGGCGGGGCCGGTGGCGGAAGGGAGGTCCCGGTTAAAGATAAAATCTCAAACCGCCCGTGCAGTGTTATGACACTCCCGGATGGGGGAGCCGGTTGCCGCAGTGTAACATTCGTGACCGCACCGGTTCCGCTGAGCAAACAAACACCCCGGCCACGCCGCCTCGCGTAGGTTGCTACTGAGTCGACTATGTCCGAACCGGAAGATATTTCGAGCACATGGGATTTTAGTGAGTTTGGACTGTCGCGGGTGACGATTATCGGTGGTTTAGGTTTATTCTTGGAGCCTGCTGGACGACCTCGTGGCCTTCTTCCTCCTGGAGTGGTGCCTCCGCCGCCTGAATCCGTTGTCGCGCCACCGTGATCGGTTGCTTCTTTCTCTGGTGTAAGTAGCTGATGGATATAACGAGAACCCGAACCAGCTGAATCCAACCCGGACATTGCTAAAAAAATCCACTTGCTCACAAGCTCCAATATCTAACTTCGATCTGACCTCTAATTAAAACGAAAAATTTAACAAAATAATTCGTAAAAAAAATCGAAAAAATTCAATGAATATACCACCTTCTGTACTTGGTGAAAGCTAGGTTTTTCTCATAATGAAAATCGACTGTGCTTAACAGAGATTATATCTAGAGCATAATATGGAAATAATTTGTGTTTTTTACTTTGTACTTTATACTGATCAGATTTCTCTACTTCTTCTTCTTTATACTGTCTGCAAATTAACCTAGCTTTAATTTAGGACTTAGGTTCTTCAGGAATTCAACAGAAACCCAGGTTAAGAACAAATAACAACAGAAAAAAACACACTAAAAATATCAAAATAGATCAACTACGTGTATCTTCACACCCAGATTCAGATATTTGCAAGGAAGAAGAGGGTATAATTAATGAAAAAAGAGAGAGCAAAATCCGAGCTTGATGGATGCAGTGTATATATAGATCATATAAAATAATTTCATTATTTTATATTCATTACCTTAAAATCTATGAATATGAATGGAAACAAAGCTTTGACAGGATGAATTGAAGGAAGACTTGAGAGGGTTTTCTTTTTTAGGGTTAAAAAATGGAAAACAAAGGGAGTGATTTCCTTCATTTAATATAACGATAAAGGTACAGATAAAGAGATGCTTTGAGAAAAAAAAATATTAAAAAAATTGAAGGATGCTTTGTTCCATGAAAATTATATGCATTTTCAAAAGAATTAGGTAAAATTAGATGTTAAAAAGAATTAGGGGTCTGGGGATGAATGTTAATTATTTAAGGATTTAAAGATGTTTAAATAGCATTAGGTGAAGTTTTCGGTTATTATTCCTGTTTTTTTTTATTTAATTTTTATTATAACCACTTAATTTTTTCTTGCAGACCTACAGTTGTCCTAAAGACTTTTAATTTAAAATAAATCAAGGAAAATTATTGTATCTTTCCGACAACTTCGTCTAGTACTATCCAAATATCTCTAATTTTTTTATAGAGAAAATAATTTCAGTGATCAAAAATGTCTTGTAATATATAATTTTAACCAATTTTTTTTTGGATTTGCCAAAATGATCAACTAAATCGCAATGCGATCGATAATTCGCAACGCGATCTCCGGTATCGCAAATTAATTTTCAGATTCGCAACGCGAACTTCGACTATCGCATTGCGATTTACATATTCGCATTGCGATATTCCAAGTTCGCGTTGCGATTTATTCCAAATTCGTTGCGATAGTCTAAAATCGCAACGACTAGTGATATTGCATTTGTTTCTTAAGAATTTTCTCTAAAAATATAGTATTCGCGTGGACGTGTCAAAGACACGTATTACCACGACCACGACTACGACCATGAGACGGCGGCGGCGGCAGCGCGCGAGAGTCCCCCTTGTTCTCTATCACTCAACAAGGAAGTGGAAAACCAAGCCTTAAATACCATTCTCAATAGTGTTTTCAATACTATGTGGGATTGAGCATTACCAAAACTTGTTCCCAATACTATGTGGGATTGAGCCTTAAATAGTGATATTATTTTTGAATGTTTTGCTTAAAATTGCAATAATCGCGATTGATTGTAGATTGACTTTTAATTATGACATATTTAATCGTATAATACTAATGCAATTGGTTGTTGATTCAATTGTTTTTAGGTGCATGATTGTTAATTGTTTCCTAAATAATCACATTGTATTGGAAACAAGTGTTGGTAATGATCAATCCCACATAGTATTGGAAACACTATTGGGAATGGTATTTAAGGCTTGGCTTTCCCACTTCCTTGTTGAGTGATAGAGAACAAGGGGGACTCTCGCGCGTCGCCGCCGTCGCCGTCTCGTCTCGTCTCGTCTCGGGTCGTGGTCGTGGTAATATGTGTCTTGGTCGTGGTAATACGTGTCTTCGACACGTCCGCGCGAATACTATATTTTTAGAGAAAATTCTTAAGAAACAAATGCAATACCACCAGTCGTTGCGATTTTGGACTATCGCAACGAATTTGGAATAAATCGCAACGCGAACTTGGACTATCGCAACGAATTTGGAATAAACGCAACGCGAACTTCGACTATCGCAACGAATTTGGAATAAATCGCAACGCGAACTTCGACTATCGCAACGAATTTGAAAAATCGCAACGCAAACTTCGACTATCGCAACGAATTTGGAATAAATCGCAACGCGAACTTCGACTATCGCAACGAATTTGGAAAATCGCAACGCGAACTTCGACTATCGCAACGCGAATTTGAACTATCGCAATGCGAATATGTAAATCGCATTGCGATAGTCCAAGTTCGCGTTGCGATAGTCCAAGTTCGCGTTGCGAATCTGGAAACTGATTTGTGATACCGGAGATCGCGTTGCGAATTATCGATCGCATTGCGATTTAGTTGGTCATTTTGGTAAATAAAAAAAAAGTTGGTTAAAATCGTATATTATAAGGCATTTTTTGTCACTGAGGTTATTTTCTCTTATTTATATATTTAACATCTTATCTCTAAATCTTTATTATTTTTCTCTCTAACATCGAACTTTCACTAATTTTACCAAAAAAAAACTAACAATATGTACCTTATTCCTCTTATTATTTTATGACATAAGATCTCTAAAAGAATATTAAATATAGAATAGATTATTATATTACATGGTATTTTTTATTTTATTTATATTATATATTGTTGTTATTATTGAAATTGCATTAGATCATAAGAAAAATGATGATTAAAAAATGGAAA
The DNA here is from genome assembly GCF_006381635.1 of Hibiscus syriacus. Classification (NCBI taxonomy): domain Eukaryota; kingdom Viridiplantae; phylum Streptophyta; class Magnoliopsida; order Malvales; family Malvaceae; genus Hibiscus; species Hibiscus syriacus. Next base: position 31,883 of record NW_024062341.1, on the reverse strand, counting down.
TATCAATTTAAAGACAGGAGTACGAAATTAGATTAAAAATAATAGGTGAGCAATTAAAAGTATTCATTCGATTTCCTAACCTTTGACCAAACAAAAATGGTGGCAGAAGAAGAAGACACAGACAAAGAGGAGGAGAGTCTTGAAATGCAGCATGGCACCAGACCAGACGCCATAACTCTGCCCGAACGTTCCAGTCACGTGAGGAGTGTCGGCTACATTGAAAAGCTTCCCTTCCTGCTAGTCTTTATTTACTATTTATTTTGTTTATGGAGATTAGAGAAAATAATTTTTGTTAATGCATGTATCATGGTGGAGGAAAGGTCCCAAAGAAGCTCATGGTTTTGTAATGAAACGGGTCTCCACCAATCAATTGGTTTAATGTGACGAGATATTATATTTCTTAAATAAAATTAAAAGTCGGAAATCTAACACTTACGAAGGGAGCGAATTCGATCCAACACTTACGAAGGGAGTAAATCCAATCTAAATTAATAAATTAAATACCGATAATTAATTTAAGAAAGTCTCCTTTTATACTAATACCTCGTAGGTCATCCTCTTTATCCATCATCACCCATTCTTATTCATAACCCTAAAATTTTCAACACTAAATTTTTTTTAGATAGTTAAATCATTAATATTTAAATGAAATGATTATTTGAAATTTATGTGTGTTAATTCGGAGTCAAAAAATAATTTTGTATTCCATCCTACTATCGTCTTCATGAAAAATAGGGTTTTCTTCACCTATTTCAATCATCGTCGAAAATCAGTATTCTCATATGTCGTATGCGACCATCCTAGATATTGATGAATTCGTCTCACCGTTTTGTACTGTATTATCAATTTAGATTTTCTCGAAATCTATTCGAAACCCTTATAAAATAATATACAAAATAACCATTTTTGAGGTTTGAGGACTGTGTCAAATTTATATGTTTTCATTTTAAAAAATTTGAATAGTGAGACATGTTATTTAGAAAAGATGAACAATATATATTTAAATTAGACTCAACAGAAAATCATTGGAGAAACCAAAGTTTTAAAACATTGATTTTTAATAATTCTTAATAAATTTCCTAGAAAACAATTCGAGAAAAATAGAAGCGAAAGACGAATAATTTATCATGGGCTTTCGAAATTTTTTTAATTGATTTCAATTAACAATTTGATTTAGCTAAGCACCTTTCTTGAGCCACCAAAAAGATTTATATTAGACATGGATAAAAATTCTCACAATTGGGGTAGGTTAGATGTTATGAAATTGTTATTTATTGATAAAATAATATTTTATTCTATACTATATAAATAATATAGTATCAAATAAATATATAATATGAATTTTCTTATAAAATTAGAAAGAAAAAAAACTATTTGAGATCGAATAAAAAAAATAAATTAACATCAAATTAAAAATTTTATTTCATTTTCAATGGGTTTTTTTAATTACACTTCAAAGCTTATTATAAATTCTTTAAGTAATTTATTTTAGAAATAAAATGAACTAATAATGGCAAACTTGGAACAGAGAATCTTTAGAATTTGCATAATGACTTGAGGGCAAGAGAAGAGCAAGTTGTTTGAATTAAATAATGTAAAGTGCGCAAAAGATGACAAGCTTCTTCATTGACACTTTACTAATTAATTATATAAAATGCATTGGCTTTTTTTATTTTCCAAAATATTATAATATGGAATAATAATTGTGGAGGTTCAATTACAAAAACATGTCCATGTGATTACATTCATTGCCATTCTCCTCCATATTTTATTATGCTTCACTGCTCAAAACCATGTCCTTCATTTATTCTTTTCTCTATTTTTTTTAAATGTAACATAAGATGTTCAAATATGATTAACATGATGAAAACCTATCGTACTTGAACTCGAGACCTCAATGAATAACAATCATCCTTTTAATTACTGAAATAATTTAGTTCGTGCTCATTAATTAAATTTTAGGTATGTAGTTGACACTTGAATTTAAAAATAATCACATACGTTACTCCAAAAATTTAACTCCCTTAAAGGGTAAAATTAGGGGTAAAAAGAAATTGAGAAACAAAATGAATAAAAGAAAGGCCGGAGAACAAAATAATGCCCAATGTGCCAATAACAATTTTATACGGGTTAGAATGGACCAAAGGAGTAATTTTTATACATCCTCAAGTTTTTTCAATATCACTTACACCAACCCAAATCAAGATGGGCTCATATGACCTATTAGCCCATTTCAATATTTGAATTTTGATCAAGTTATTATAAAATAGTGGCTTAATACAAAAATAATTGTCTAAACTTTATATCGAAAAACGTTTTAGTGTCTATTTTTTTTTACTAAAAATAGGTAACTAACGTTTTCATATAAGATTTTTAGATACCTAGAATGTAACAACCTTTAAATTTGACTATTAAATGACACATATCACATTCTAGAAATTTTGAAATTTATTTTAAAAAATTAAAAATATTTTTATTAAAAAAACAACCCAAACACAACCCGCATCCCCCCTCTCTCCCCTTCTTTTTTCCCTTTCCCCTTTCCCCTTTCCCCTTTCCATGGTCGTTGGCTAACCATCCGTGACCATAACCGTCACTTTCATCGGCATCAACTTCCGATCAAACCCCATTGATCTTTCATTGTAAAGTACCACCTTTTATCGTAGAGAAACGTTCAAAGGTTCGTTGGATTTTAAGCTACTGTCACTGTTTTTTGTCAATTTCGACAGATTCTGACGTCCATAAGCCACACTGGCACCACCATTCGAACCAACGTAAAATTCCAATCAAAACTCAAGTGTTCATCGACAATGGTGGTCAGAAATGGCGACAGTTGGTAATGGGGTTGAAATGAGATATTTTAGTTTTTAGAATTTTTTTTATAATTTCATTAAAAGTTTGGGTTTTTTATAAATAAATTAAGTTTTTAAAAATTTTTATAATAATATTTTTATTATTAAAAAATTTAAAAAATATAACGGTAGTCACTGTAAAAAAATTCTTAGTTACCTATTGTACTTCATATGGATATTAACTAGTTGACCGGATGCAAGTTCAGACATGAGTGACAACTCCCTGGCAAGGACGGCACCGGCTCCTATGGTCTCCAGCATCCTCGAGTTTGCTCCTGGTACCTCTCTGCTTGCACCTTTGACTCCGAGTAAGTTCAAACAGGCTGACTGAGATGCAAGTTGAGTTCCAACACCAACAGTGCCAACCTAAAGGATGAATCATAGAGTAACAGAGATAATTAGGTACCTAACATCAATACCCAGATTTTGTTTCAGCAATGGAAATGGACATGATTGGTTACCTCAATAGAAGGCATTGTGACAGAAATGTGAAGGTCTTTGCCGTCGTTAACAGCTTCCATCATGGTGATGCAATGAGAGCTCTCAACATTTTGAGCCGGATCTTGGCCGGTAGCCATGTAGACTGCACTCACAATGATACTGGCATGAGCTTTGAATCCATCCAGAGCTCCAGCCATAGCTGATCCGGTAAGATTCTTAAGCATGTTAAGCTCCAGGAGAGATTCCACGCTTGTCTTCAACACATTCCTCATCACATCACCTTTAATGATGGTTTCGCAGACAACAGATTTGCCTCGTCCTTCGATCCAATTTACCGCAGTCGGTTTCTTGTTGGAACAAAAGTTTCCTATATGAACAAATCCACGCATTCAGTAATCTAAGGTTGAACGGTAGAATTAACATAAATTTTGCAAGTCTGCAAAAAGGAAATGAAACTCACCGGAGATGCCAAGGACATCCATGTCGGGGAAATCGGTTTGAAGGAAATCCAAAACGTTTTGGACTCCTTTGGAAACCATGTTCATCCCCATAGCATCACCAGTGCTGCAAGTGAATCTCATGTACAGATTTGATACCTTGAAGCCTACCGAATCTACTTGATATGCAACCACCAAAATAGGAAAAACTTTCAATAAACCATTACAAAATTAGCTTGAGTTTTATATCAATCAATCTGGAATTCAAATACTATCGAAACAAACCTGTTGAAAACAACAGACGAGGTCTCAAAATTGTTACGATTCTCCAAATACAACTTCAAATCGGCTGCTCGTTTCGTGGTACTGAACCTTACAACCGGAGCTCTAGTCATCCCTCTTTCAATAGAACACTAGTAGCTCCACCGGACAAATGAATAGCCTTACATCCCCTGTTAGTGCTAGCCACAAGCACCCTAGCCATGGGAACCGAGAACTCTCTTCCATTAAGCAACAACGGCCCAGCAATTCCCACGGGAATCTGCACGTACCCGATCGGCATCTCACAACACTGCCCCAAAATCGACTCGTAATCGAACCCCTCCAAGGGCAATCCAGACAATGACTTCCCGGTTAATCTCTGCAACGCCTCACGCCTGATTGCAGCCGCTCTCTTGCAATCTCCTAATTTCGATTCCAACGAATACGAAGGAGTTGTTCCCGCCACAACGGATTTAATTATCTCCTCGTCTTCCTACGTTAAAACTGTCAAAGGCTTTTCATCGAACATTTTCTGGGCAGTCACGATGGGTGTTTTAGGAGGCAAAAGAGGTAGCGAGCAATCGAGAGCTTGTCCACAAGGGACTTTACGGGCATCCTCTTTACGAAGCAAAACTTCATCTTCCTCCTCGTCCTCGGAAATCCAAACGTCAGGAGAAGGCCGGAAAACCAAAGACTGAACAAAGTCAATCCCAAAGAACCCCATAAGATAAATGAACGATGCAAAGAAGGCCAGAATAGCGACGATCTCGGAGAAGGTGACGACGTGGAGAGACGTGGAGGTACGGATCTTTTTGCGCCAACTGGAAAGAAGGAAATAATCCACCGAGAAGAAAAGGGTAAAGAAAAAGCCATTCATTAGATGCAAAAGAAGTGGCAATTCATCTGAGGCTTTAGTGGGAATGTGGGATCTTCGTCGAAAGAAACCGTCTTCTTCGCCTTCAAAGCTTGAACAAGTTTAGCCGAAGATAGCCGAGTAGCCTCCATTTTGGGTGTTTACGGCGGCAGAAGCAGAACCCCGACGGTGGAGGGCGGAGATAGTGAAACCGAAACAACTGAGAGTCGGTTTTCAGTTAGTTTCCTTTTACGGTTTCTGGGAAGGATTCGAGTTTGAGATGCCAAAAATAAAGGCGGGAGGCGGTATTTATAGGATTTGAGGAAGAGTGCGTGATAAAAGACGCGTGAAGAGAAAAGACAGACGATGTCTGGCACGTGGTACTGTACTGCCTTAAATAAAATTAAGAGTAGAAATAAATATTTAATTTAAATTTAATAGGTTATTACTTAATTTATAGGGCCAAATTCTTTTAATTCGGATTTGAGTTGAGTTAATTTTCTCGAAGAATGATATTAGATTCAAGTATAAAATAAAAAATATTTAATCGAAAAGTAATATAATTGATCTTTATACATTTAATGATAATTATTAAAATATCTTGTTTTATATTTATTTTCAATTAATTCTCTATTTTATCTAATGAAAATGAGAATTATATATATATATATATATATTGTGTCTGGTGTAAGTTTTTAAATATAATGTTATAAAGTTAAAGTTATACGTTTAAATGATCTATTAATTCTCTAATGTTATTATATAAAATATAACAACTTAAATTATGATAAAAATAGATAAACATATTATTTAAAAAAACTAATTCATTTTAATAATTGTACGTTTCTATACAAATATATAAAATTTCAAATGTTTTTTGTCTAAAAAATTAACATGAAAATATATTTAAACTAATAAATAATTTATTAATCATACAATTATGTCTTAACTAGAAGTTTATAAACTATATATAAGAAAAACACATACACCATAGGATAGCAATGAAAGGTTAAAGCTATAAATGTCTCAAAAGTTTATAAATTTTTTGCATTTGGGTTGAAAAATTCTTTTCAAGCATACCTTTTTTTATAAAAATTGTTTGTTTATCATTACTTAAAGCTTTAAAATATGGAGTATGTATTTAAAATAGATAGATAAATTTTTTAATATGTTTATATATTTATCATATAAACGGTTTAGATTTAATAAGTTAAAAGAAAAAGTTAAATTAATTAAAAAAATAAAGTTGAAGAAAAATTCAAATTATATAATCAGGACGTGGTAAATAAATATAGAAGTGTATCTTGGGTTATAATGGTCAAAATTGTGATAATGGCAGATAAAAGAAAATGCAAGATTATGTAGCATAATGAACTTATTGCATTATTATTGGGCCTATACATGCCTGGAAAATGTTGCTTAGAGCATGTTGAACTTCGGTGGAGCCATGCTCGCTTCGGACCAGATCCACCAACAGATGAAAGATATCTGCAATGTAATTTCTGCATGAATCCCTCTCCAAACAACTCAAGGCCTTCAATGCCGACACGAGCAGAGGCGTTCTAGCTGCCATTTTCTCCTTTCTGGCTATTCCCAATGGGAGAATCCAATGAGTTACCGGCATCTCGACCAATTTCTTATCCGCCGCGTAGTTGTAATCGGTACAGCTGAGGTATATCAGCAATATCTTTTCACACACTGCCACTAGTGATCTTAGGTTCATGTCCCTAGAGGCGGATGGATTGTTCTTGACTAGATCTTGGAGGAAGTTGAGGTAGTTTTGATAAGCCTCGCTCTCGAAGTGGACCACAGGCGGTTCGGAGATCTCCAATGCCGAGCATATCTTCTTGATTTTCTTTTGCAGGGCGGTCTCCGAGTTCAGTTGCTGAGCATGTGATGTAATGGAAGAAAATGTCTCGACGATGACATTTACATTGGCAGATGCCAGGAAGTATAAGTTCGTTTTGTACATATCGGTTATGACCTGAAATGATGAGGTCCAAACAAATATGATCATGTCATAATTAGCATATGCAAGAATAGAGGCTTTGTGATGGGAGAACCTGCATGATGAGCAGCTGGACCGCAATATAACTCTTCATTTTCGAGATCACGTAAGCTGCAGTTTGCAGATTATCTTCCTCCACGTCATCCTTGGACAATCCTTGCTCGGAACTTGTTTCAGTAGTAGTAGAGGATCCAGAATTCTCGGGCAACTTGATGCCATCCATGGTTCTCAAAATCTTCATAAACCAGGGCAATGTCGCTGAGGCTGCTTCTTTTATGGCTAGAAGGATTCCATGCCATTCGTCTTTCGAAAGTCTGCTTCCTAACTCTACCGTTAAAAGGTACATTGCCATGACCCCGGTGCTTGCAGGGCCCTGTATTGAACTCTTTAAGTATCCTGCCAGTACAGAAACCAGGTTTGGTAGTTGGGATCTCAATACATCGTAAAAACTTATAAATAGATCTACAAGACTCTGTGTTGCCGTGGCAATAGTTTCTAGGTCCCATGGACTTCCATTGGAATGAGGAGATTTCGAAGTCGGTGAACCCAGTGTTACAGGAGATGCACCATTAAATATGGGGAGAACAGCAGAGTTAAAAACACCAATCCAGAATGTTCGTGAGAAAAGATGACCATGATCCTTCAGGACCTTGAAAAGTACTTCCAAGGAACTTTTTCGGATAGCTAACCTCGAGTCCGATGTTAGTTCCGATAAACCTGGAAACCACATATCAAAATTCTAACTTAAAATAGCAACATACACATGTTGAAGAACTAGTTCTACTAGTATTCATGGAAGTGTGAACGAATTTATAGGGTGCAACCGTGCGAGTAAATAAACTAGCAGGTTACCTAATAGCAAAGGAATCCAAAAGGATGCCTGGACATCCATATCAGCAAAATTTTGTAGATCGGAATTGTTCTTAGTTGCAACTGAAATGTATGAACCGTCATCGGAGCTCTTATCTGCGCAAACAAGCCCTCCCTCGGCAAGTTTGACAGCACAAAGCCGGAGAAACGAAATAGCATTAAGGCTAACATCACTGTCAAACCTGCTATTTGTGAACTTGATGAGACATCTTACACAGTCGGTAAAAGTGGCAGCATCTGTCTCTCTTACATGATGAAAGTATTCTCGAACTATTTTTTCCATGGTCTCGAAAGCTATCAGGACGATATACTTCCGCTCATCCACAGCAGCAGCTGTGAACACCTGAGAAAAAAAAAGACAAACTAGTGTGAAAAGAAAAGCTGTAGGAGTTGCATGACAATGGAAATCATATACAAGCCATTAGCATACCATAAAGACACTTTTCCATCCAGATTTCACACTACTGAAGCGGCTAAGTACCATCTGAGAAACATATCGAGCTATCAATTCCCTTATTTCTACAGAGTTGCTTTTTTGCATAACAATCACAAATGGCCTCAAAAATTCATTCTGGAAATTGTAATTTGCCAGCTCCTCGCGTTCTAAGAATTTCATAGCAAGCTGCCGCAATGAATCCATCACAAATATTGCTACTGATAAATTCTCAGACAGGCCAACTGAAACAAAGAAATCAGAGAGAACATTCCATATTCGAAACCAAACTAATCTGATGCGGTTCATATTGTAATGCCTGCAACATAACATTCTATAGTAAGCATTCTCCATAGGCACACAAAGGACGGAGATACTATTAGAACTAGCATGCTATGGAATTTTCTTTTAGAAAATGATTCAAGAATATTACGCTATTTCAACGAGTTTTGTGAGGCTAAACACACGAGGTTCTGTTGGAGACTGCAACTCTGTTATTGAAACTTTGCAAAGTGCCTTCACAAATGCCACTATGGCTTCACTGTTTAATCTTTGGCTATGTACGAAAACATGGTTCAACTCGGTACTTCCTATCTGTTCCAATAAATTTAAGTTTGCAATGAAGTGATTAATCTGCTCTTGAGTTACAAGTCCCGAACTGTTGACTCCAGCGGTACTATCATATGAACCTCCTCGGACAACTGCCATTACAGCTGGATTCTGGAGTGATCCTTTTCTCTTCAGAGATTGAAAAACAGCAGGTTTTGGAAACTTTTCATCGGTTTCAGTGGTAGGCACAGATAAAATAGATGTATCAGTTGGAGTACCTTCTCCCCCCAACAGTTGCAAATGCTCAATTCTGGACAGGCATGTCAATATATGCTCCCAGGCTTCCTGAAGATGGTTACCATCTTCAATGGCAATAGAAATTATTGCCTATATTGTAAAATGTTTCAAAAAGTGAGAATATAAAATGTACACATCAAAGAAAGAAACTTCCACTATACACATGCAAATATTGCTAACAAAATTTGATGCGTTTCTCAAATCTACTCTACTAACAAAAATTGGAAGACTTCTATTATTCAACCAACACAATTTGCTAATTGGTTCTACTCCGAGTGATGTTCCACGGCAAAGCAAAAGCGAAGAATAAGGAACATGAAAATTATTGAGATGCTGCAATTCTAACTCTTTCGCGTGATATAGCTTATAAGAAAACCAGGGGAAAGATTTGATTCTTTGTTATTATGTGCAAAAAAGAAAATAAAAGAAAAAACTACTCACTTTTACAGCATCAACATTCTTTTGTTTCATGTCGGCAGCACAATGGAGAAAGGTGAACTTTGCCGTTGATGTGACAAAAGCATCTCTCTGTGTCTGCATTCCCATTACTGCAGTTACATGAACAGCATGTCGAAAGCCCTGTAAGCATTGGGTGGTAGCAATTCTATCGTCACTCTGGTCAAGAGTGACACTGAATGCAGCCAGCATGGGTCCCCAGCAGACCTCCACCATAAACCTCAAGATTGCTACATCTGAAACAGAATGATACACAGAGCTGCAACAGCAAAGAAACAAAAGGGTAACCAAACATCATGTATGTCAACTGGGAAAATTAGGGATGCAAGATGAAAAAAGAAATCAATTTAAAACAGGAGGATGGATATTGTATATTGAGAAAGGTACAAGAACCAAGTCCTCTTTGTTTAATGATGCATGTTGTTCTCTTATCAAATTTTATGCCAGACAAGAAACAAAAATCAAATGAATTCATTCCCAACCGACTTATATAATAACCTGTGGCCTGCAGAAAATGTATTATAACATTTCTACTCGTATATAAAAACATGTGAAAAACTCATCTGAAGCTCACAGACTAATGGTATAAAGAAGGAACACTGTCAAAACTATTGAATTGAGACTACGATTCAAGACATAATTTTGATTTATACAAGTGTCGAACATCTACTATTCCTTGTCCTACTGACCATCGAAAAAAATGTATTAGATTAAAACTTACTCTGATTTTCCTGACTTCGCCTTAAACTGCTCTTGGATTTGTCTAATAAGAAGCCCGTTTGCACCCAATGCCTTTTCGTCGGCTTGCTTCCAACTGACCAAATTGAGTATACCGTCCAAACCCAGTAACTTGTTTAAGCTGTTCGCCTGCATGCTTTGAGGAACGGAAGAATTAGCATTCATCTTAATTTCATTTTTCACAATCTGATCATAAAGAGCACCAAGATACTCCTCAGGTAAATCCTTGCCATCATCTATTCCTCGGTTGTTTCGAATGAAATCAGACTTGGTCATCTGAGTACAGACGCAATATAAAACAGAAATAAGAACAGAACCAAAGCACTTGTAAATTTGATCAATGTATATTTACGAATATAATTCGCAAGAGTACAGGGAGGTGTTCCATATTATTGACATGAGAATATAAAGCACCAGAATAGTTTACAAGCCCCAATATAAATCATGAAGGGGTTCTTAAAAAAACGAGTACATATATATGCAAGCATGTAAGCAAAAGGTCACAATTTGATAATGTGCAAAAGAAACAAACCAAGGTCTAAGAAACAAACCTTCTCCTTGACCATGCTATTATGGGCATCAGTGTTGAGCATTATGACAGAATATGCCAGTACGTATGCAGTATCTGCACTAGTAAATGAGTTAGGATTGCATTTACAATAGCGCTCAGCAAACTTTTCCATGATGCGGTCAATTTTCTGCGCTTCACCTGGTAACCTGAAGCCTTGTAGGAAGAACCTTATTGCTTCACCAAAATCCATAGATTTGAAATCAAATGAATCTACATAAGCATGCATGACTTTCAAAGCAAATTCCTCCCTTTCACCCAGATAATCACCAATCATTGTTTCATTCAGCCCAGAAGTGTTATTCTTCAGAAAAGAAGACACCTCCTCCGGAGAGTTGCCAACCTTTTTGGTGTTTATAAGAAACTCAATGCCTTTAGATGGCTTCCTGTTAAACAACGAGACACCTTTCTGCATATAACCCAGTAAATCCATCATTAAAACCAAGCTTGTGAAGAAAAGGAGAAACTGAGCATATATTAAGCTATATAAAAAAACGTGGGAGTTTTTTATAAAAAAAACGTGAGAGAGTAGAACTGAATAATAGTATGGCAAATCCTCGTGATATATTAAAGCAGCCTCCCCGAAAGTTTGGATGCTAAATGATTATGTTGCACGTGAAGACAGTCATGCTCGATTCCAACACAAAGCATCAACTAACCTGAAGTTCAATCTTGTAAGCCCGCCGTTGCTCAAGTGTAGCAGCATTTGACAATTCAGAATTCATTTCTTGCTGCAACTCATAATCAGGGACCGTTCCATCTTCTGCAGTCAGATTCGAAAAGCGTTCTAACGAAGTGTCACTCTTGAAGCTCTTACGCAAGACAGAATCACCTACTGCCAGCTTTTGGTCCATCCAAATTCCCATTGACTTAATGATGCTAACCAAACACTTCATTGATTCATGCCGGAAAGTAATATCCTGGACTGGAGACAAGGTTGTGGTTGAAGCAGGTGGCGGTCCTAGAGCTGTTTTCAGAAGGCCGTTGACAATCCTGCAAATATCTGATGGAATTATAAGAGTTTTAATACATTTTTATTAAGTGCAACACATTAAGAAATAAAGAATAGATTTTCAAGAAAACAAAATACATAGAAGAGATCCTAAAGCACGCTCCGAGAACAACACTAAATGACAGGTTCTTGTGTTAGTTCTTCAGTAGGCTACCATCTTTGTGTAAAATTTGAGAGAACATAATAGGTTTCACATTTATGGATGATTTCACATATGAACTGATAACGAGATTTTTTAAACAAGTTTCTGAAGTGTGTTATTGAGGAAGAAAAGAACGTGAATTTAAATTTTACATTAAAAATGAAGCTGAAGCATGCAATGGGAACATCAAATAATATTGGTGCTAGAGTTAATTCCCATGTTGACTGACCTTTTGCAGAAAAATTGTGAAAAGTTTTCAAATTCATATAGGATTTCACAAAATGATCATTGAATACTTACCTAGAAAATATGACATGAAAGCAGCAGTCATGTCAAACACAAGAATGAACAATTATTGGGGGTAGGGGGAATACCTTTCAAATATGTTTGGTGAATCCACATCGCAGTCATAGTTCACAAATATATCAACGATAATCTGTGAATCTGCAGCAATCTTTTCCATTAGGTTAAGGACTGTCATTTTCTGTACAAAACTTGGCTGTAGAACATTCTCCAGAACTCGGAGGACGAGCATGGGAAAGAATATTCCAATTTCATCTTTCAACCCTGTTCTATATTTCGTTAATAAGCTCATAAAAATAGAAGACTGGAGCTGGAAAATGGTCATCGCTGACAATGCACTGTTCTTTAACAACGATAAGCAGAGAAACTGCTTAATTGCATTATGAAACCTGCAATTTTGTATCACATAATACATTAGGATTATTTAACTGGAGACTTCAGAAAAAAGGAGTTACTACAATACTACATGACACACAACCCAAGATGATGATGTCCATGACATACAACAACGGTTGTGCTAGCAGGCCAACAACCGTGAGAAAAAGAAATCCAATAAAGCCCAGAGTAATATGGCAACGTGCAAACGATCATGACTATTCACTATATAAAATCAGAACCCAACGTGAAAAAAGTATAAAATGGCTTGCCTCACATTCGAGCGCCAAATGGAACCCCCATTATCCATAACAACCTTGAGCAGCTCCAAAGACAGCGTCTTCCCTCTCAAAAGGATCTGATCATCATTCTCCTGAGATGAAAACTTCATCGACAATTTACATAAATTCTTAAAAACAAGAAAACCGTCCTCCCTAATTTTACTAATCCCAGTAGAACCCGATTCCGCCCCTTCCTTCGTCTCTTCCTCCCCAATCTCCTCCACCTCCTCCCATTTTGACACCTTAAGCTCCACATTTTGCAACTCCTGATCCTTACATGGCTGCGAAAGCTTCAAATCCGGAACCCCTTCACTAGCATTCATAACCTCGCTAACAAAATTCTGGCAATGATAAATCGAACTCCCTTCATTTAAAGTCTTATCACTGAACTCTAAAAGCTCACTAACAAACACCGTTTTGATCGGAACATCAATGGAATCTTCCTCCGCTCGGGTGAATACAATTAGTATAATCTGCGCTAGAACGGACTTAGCACAGATCTGATTAGTCCCGCTTAAACCGCGTAAATATATGTTATAACAAGTCCTAACGACGTTAATCAAGCATTCACCACGGACCAAAACGCAAGGGCATCGGATGGCGGCAAGCAAAACTCGTAATACCGCGAGGTCGAGCGATTCCTCGCCGATGCCGCCGACTGTGCAAACACCTTCGACGATCTTGTACAGGATCGGATTGGATACGTTGTTATGGATCTCGCCGCGAAATAGGCCGAATGAGAACAATTTGAAGGTGCATTCGAGGGCTGGCTCGGCGACTTTGGCGTAATTTGTTTCTAAGGCGAGTTGGATCGGGTTGAGGACGAAGTTGGCGTCGGCAGACGAAATGCCAAGCAGCGGAGACGTAGGATCGGACAATCCGGTGTCGGAGAGGGTCTCGAGCTTGTCTAGTGAGGATTTGCATGAGGAAACGAGATGAGTGTGTTTCCGCCACGCGGAGTTCTTGATGATCTTGTCGAGCGGCGGGCCTAGCACACGGCCGCACCGCGACGGTCCTCCGAGCGTTTGGGAAGCTAACATTGTTTTTTCACGTCGCTTCTGTAACGAACATCACCTTTATTTGATTAATTATGCTTTGATCTGAGTGTTAATTGTAACGCGAATTCATTAGACAATTTTGAGATGGAAATCAAATATTACAGATTAAAGGAGAAGAAGAGAGAGTGATGGAATGGAAGAATGAGCTTTTTTTGTTCTTTTAATTTGGACAATGACTAATTCTTCTCCAGATATGTTGGAATTTGATTTGCCTGAGCCGATACATGCGTGTTTAATCGATCGGGTTTTATGGCTAATTAATTACTCACCTTCTCTCTATCTCCACTACCTCTTACGTTTATTTTTAACTATATATTTTTTTCCTTTTATAATTTAATTTTATCATTTACGTTGATTTTATATATTTTTACACTAAATACGGTGTAAATTACCCAAATCAATAAATTTCTCAATTCAGTATAATATGTTGTAATAACAACGATGTAAAATAACCTAAAAAAACGATATCAATCGAATCAAAATTTAAAAGAATAGAGTTGAAATTAAATTATAAATTTAGTATAACATAAAAAATACTAATATTTATTTAAATAATTACTTTATTTTCTAATTTTTCTGTGAGAATGCTTTATTTTAGTATAAAATAGTTTATTATTGAATGAAAATCGTTAATTGAATGAAACAATTGATGCTTATCACTGACCCATCATCTCTTTCAACATGTTATATATGTCATATCATCTCTTTCAACACGTTAATGTCGTATCACTATTTTTTATATGTAATATCATATCATTATTATTTTGACAAGTGACATGTGTTCTGACATCATTTTTTGACGTATGTAATGTCAATATTTTTTACATATGACATGTGTAGTGTTGTCACTCTAAACACATCATAATATCACACCAGTGACACGTATTTATTATTAGTCAATTAATAATTTTCAACCAATCAATAAATATTTTATCATAAAATAAAATATTGAAAGTCAAAATATTGAAAAAAATAAATTAAAAGAAGCCATTTTATCAAATATTAGAGTGAATTGTAACATTATACATATGTATTATAAGAATTAAAAAAATAGTTATAATTTAAAAAAATATAATTAAGAAATGTATTAAAATTGTAAGATAGGTATAGAATATAGATGGGACACCTCGAGCTCGCGGTTTCAAGAATTCTTCAATGGATACACCTCGAGGTTTCAATCTTCTTCATCTATTGTCCCATTCTTTACTTCTACTCCCACTCCTCACAAATTCAAAAACGCCGCCAATCCAAGACGAAAAATCCAAAATCATCTCAAGATTCCAACAATACCTCCAAATCAACACTTCCCAACCATCCCCGGACTACCAAAAATCAACCCAATTCCTCTTAGCCCAAGCCAATTCCATTTCCCTAGAATCCCAAGTCCTCGAATTTGTCAAAGGCAAGCCAATCGTTCTCCTCAAATGGCCAGGCTCAGACCCTTCTCTTCCCTCTATCCTCCTCAACTCTCACACCGACGTTGTCCCCTCTGAAAGTTCAAAGTGGGTTTATCCTCCTTTCGGTGCCCACATCGATGAAGAAGGCAATATCTTTGCTCGAGGCTCCCAGGATATGAAATGCGTCGGGATGCAGTATATAGAGGCTGTTCGTAAGTTGAACATTTCTGGGTTTCGCCCAAAACGATCTCTTTACTTGTCGTTTGTTCCCGATGAGGAGATTGGTGGCCTTGCTGGTGCTCAGAAGCTTGCTTCCTCTGATGTATTCAAGGATATGAATGTCGGTATAGCGCTTGATGAAGGTGAAGTAAGAAGATTTTAACCCTTTTTTTGTGTTTGTGAAAGCTTATTTGCGATTGTTGGATAAATATGTGGTTTTTTGAGAAACAGGGTTGGCTTCCCCTAATGAGAATTATAGGCTATTCTATGGGGAGAGGGCTCCATGGATGCTGGTGATAAAGTCGACTGGAGCACCCGGACATGGAGCCAAGCTTTATGAGGATAGTGCCATGGAGAACCTTTTTAAGAGCATTGAGAGTATCAGGAGATTCCGGGCTTCACAGTTCGATTTGGTGAAGACAGGTTTGAAGGCGGAAGGCGAAGTTATCTCGGTTAATATGGCCTTTCTGAAGGCCGGCACGCCTTCCCCGACGGTAAGTTTCTTGAATTCTTTTGATGGAACTGGAAGAACTTGCATCCGAGTATGAGTAATGTCGAACTACATATCATAGATATTAGCAAATGACTCTTTAAAGCAAAGACATAATATGCAGACTTTGCAAGGCCTAAGATGAGGCATCCTGCTAGGCATGGATGAAATATTGAAGCTGTTTTTCATGAGTTTTATTGGAGCATAACTGAATTCTAACAGTTGGAAAATTTTATTTGCTTGTTAGAAGTGTTTAGAGTTGATCATTAGAGATTATATGTGTTCTTATCTTTTCAACTACATTTATTTGTTGCCACACCGAAATCGATGCACATATATTCTTCAAATCAATAGAAACTAGTGATGCCTTGATTCCAGCCTCTCATATCTTTCATGTTGTTTGCCCGCCAGGGTTTTGTCATGAATTTGCAGCCTTCGGAAGCAGAGGCTGGTTTTGATATCCGAATACCACCAATGGCTAATCTAGAGTCGTTGGAGAAACGGATAGCAGAGGAATGGGCTCCTACTTCACGAAACATGTCATTTGAGGTAGAGATGTTGAAACATTTCTTTCTGAAAACAAGTTGTATTTGGTAATATGATAAAAGCACGACAATTGCAATCATATTTCACAGTCATACAATGGTGGAATTAGTATGTTGACATGTTACAGTTCCAATCTTTCCCCTGCTTGTTCCATTAGAATCATCGAATGACATTGAACGCCCAAACTGAGACTTGTGCATCACTTTGAGATCATGAGTCACAAAGTAGCTTTCCATTGCCTTTTTGAACTGATCATCTTTGTTGGCAGTTTAGGGGAAAGGGAATTCCGCATGATGACCAGGGAAGGCCACTTGTGACAGCAACTGACAGCTCTAATCCATGGTGGGCTCTGTTGGAAGAAGCTATCATGAAAACAAATGGAAAAATAGGAAAGCCCGAGATATTTCCTGCCTCGACAGATGCTCGTAATTTTCGACTAGTAGGCCTGCATGCTATTGGTTTCTCGCCTATGGCTAACACTCCCATTTTGCTTCATGACCATAACGAGGTATGTATTGTATGATTATTGTCATATGTTAATGTGCATTCTTGCATATTTGTGCCCCTTTGCTTAGTGATCCTCCTCCTGAAGAACTAAAGAACTTAGTGGAATATGTTTTAGACAGTACTCATAGCAAATTAGGATTCTGGAAACCCAATTTTTTTTTGTATAATAGCATTTTAGGTCCTTTTCACTTAAAATATTAGTCAAATAAGACCCTTTTTCTTTTCAATTTTTAGATTTAAATATTTAATAGACCCTTCTTCTTTTGATGTAAAGTAATTTACTCCCTCCTAAATGTTTGATCCTAGTTTCTGTGCTCGCATGTGATCTGACTGTAAATCTTGTACCGTGTTATTGCAGTTTCTAAACCATGCCGAGTACTTGCGAGGAATTGATGTATACGTGTCTGTAATTAAAGCTTATGCGTCATATATCCCACCCAGAAGACACGAAGATTCACGAGACGAGTTGTAAGGTACCAGCATACCGTAAGCGGAGTGGAGATTGGGGTATCTCCTCGTAATGTATAAATAGCAAGGAAAGCAATTTGTGTTTTTTTTTTCAGTCCTCAAAGTATTAATATCATATCAATCAAATCCTTTGTCAATTTGAGCGTCAAATATCATCTCAAATTTAATGTGCAACATATTTAAAACATGTAAATCAAATTTTAAGCATGTTTATACTTATTACATTGAAAACTTAGATTTGATGTGTTTTAAAGCATTTAGTATCATTAAATTTTGAAGAGTTTTTTTTTTTGACATAACAGATTTAAGTTGTTTAGGTGATAAGCATACACGTGTTCAAATTTTGATCAGTGTGTTTTCAGTATACTCTATTTGGATTTTAACATGAAGTTTTTAACTTCTGCTTCCTAAAAATTATAAATTTTTCTTTGATCCACGAATAAAAATTTCTTGATTCCGTCATAAAACGCAGCGTTTTCAAGGTCATCAATGGTGGGCTGAGAAAAGATGAGGCTCCAAAGCGGGCCTGAACCATAAGACGATCAAAAGGTTGGGAATTTGGTTTCTTCTTTGTTCACGCATTTTATTTCATTTTTGTTCCCAAAAGAAAAGAAAAGAAAAAAAGTTATTTTTCGGCGATTAGCCGATTACCAATACCTTGCCTTGCCTTGATACGGTGAAATACCTTTGCCTTTTGTTCTCTTGTTTCTCATTCTATTGGGCTCTCTCAATTCATTACTTGCAAGAAAAAAAGAATGGAAAGTATCCGTTGTACATAATAGGACGAAAGGTTATTCATTCGAACTGAAATTTGATTTGGCGGTAGTTTAACAGTTATCTGGTTCACTTGAAATTTTACAAAGATGTCGCTGAGGATTAAGTCGGTGGTCGATAAGTTCGTGGAGGAGCTGAAAGAGGCGTTGGAAGCCGACATACAAGACCGAATAATGAAGGAGAGAGAGATGCAAAGTTACATCGAGGAACGCGAGCGTGAAGTCGCCGAGCGTGAAGCCGCCTGGAAGGCCGAACTATCTCGCCGTGAGGTCAGATTTCTTCTTCCTTTGCTTATTGAAAAAGGGGGGGGGGATTTTGGTTTATTGATTACCCTGCTTTACAACTGTTTTTAAACTTTTCCAAAGTTCATGGAGATTGAAGAGGGTATTTGACGACTGGGTGTTTTTCGTTTATCTTGAATTTAGGGTTCTGAATAATGGATGTTTGTTATTTTTATGAATTAGTTCTTAATGAATGTCTAATTTGCTCAATTTCTCGGCTTATGTTAGCCAAAGCCATCCCTATATGCATTGGAAGCAATGATTTGTAGAAATAGGTCCATTCACATCTGTTGAAAATGTATCTGCTTTCAGCCTGCCAAAATGATGATGACAAATGCATATGAGCATCCAATGTCTTGATTATGAGTCATGCCGTCCGATGGCGACCCGGTTTCTTCCTTTTCTATGTTGTTGAAGTTTTCATGTCCGACACCATGTCCGTGGACGTGGATATGGGGATGTGATACAAAACCTCAGAGTTTCAAATAAGTTTGTGTCAAACACGTATTTGTATCAGACACTCATATTTGAGTCCAAGTATCATAACTCCTTTATCAGGACATGTTACTGATCTGCTGATTTGCTAATGAAATTATTGTTGTTAGTGTTTCTTCTTCTATATTTAGTCATTTCAAGTATTAACTGTCTCTTCATAGGCTTTTGGCATGCATTTATCTTCATTTAATACTCGAATCGAAGTGGTAGTTCTTCTATGAATGACTTGGTCCCAATTCTAAAATTATCCGTAGAAATACAGACACTGTTTTAAGGTTGTCTCTAATACTTTTATTATGCACGGGAGTGATTAAATGCAATCGTGATTGAGTTAGACAATTCTAATCCAAACCCGTCGTGGTTCGATTATCAGTAGATGTATGGTCTCTCTGGTTTAATGGAATTTCCAATCTGTTTAGTATGCACATGAATTATTTAAACCGATGTGATTGATACATCATACTTGTGTGTCCTGCTGTTGCTCGACTATTTTTGGTCATCAGAACATTAATTTTTATCTCTCAGGCAGAGATTGCCCGACAGGAGGCTAGGCTGAAGGTGGAAAAAGAAAACCTCGAAAAAGAGAAAAGTGTTTTGATGGGAACAGCATCGAATCAAGATAACCAAGATGGGGCGTTGGAGATCACCGTAAGCGGCGAAAAATACCGATGCCTCAGGTTCGCAAAGGCGAAGAAATAAGGCTTCGATGAAGAAGCTTTGATGTCTTTTCCTAGATTTGATGCAGACAGTTTGGTTTCTTAGAATCTTAATTCATTTCATTTGCTTTGGTAATTATATACATATGTAGGTTTGCTTTCAGACACATCCTATTGACAGTGTCCGGTTCATGTTCAATTTCAAAATGAGAAAATTGTTTTTGATCAACCAAAATGGATTTGTCTCAACACGGAATAGACATTTGATCAAAAACAAAGAATTTAAAAAAGAAAAGATATTTGTATATACTTATAAAATAGAAATCTCAATGTTTTTTTTCCTATAAATTTTTCTCATTTTTTCCCAAAATAAAAATATTAGGGCTAAAGCATCTAAAACAAAAATGAATATTGAATTAAATATTAGGATTTTTTTTATCATTATAGCTTATGGATTTGACCAAGTTTATTATTTTTAACCCAACCCAAGTCGGACCGGGAGGCCCGGCCCTGATCTAGCTGGTATAACGCATTCACCACCGACTTTCACAATCCAAATTTTCTCTTGGAAAAAAGGAATAAAAGCAGGCTGTAATGGAGCTGTGAACACTAACATTTCACCTCTTATTCTCCTTTTCCCTCTCTTCTTACTTCTGGCAGCAACGCCACCATTACCGGTCGTCGCCAAATCTCTCTAACCATCTTGTTTCTCGCCATAGACCAGCAACCATGAGCTCCATCACTCAAAGCTTCCAAAAGAACACTTCACTGCCAGTCTCGCAAACCGAATCCAAAGACCACCTCCCAGCAGCCTCCGGCGCAGGGCGGCTACGAAGGCGGCTCTCCGCTCTGTCCCTCAAATTACATCCCACCTCTTCACCGGAGAAATCCTGTACATTCCCCAGGTCGAAATCTTTGTCTTCCATGGGAGAATACGCCGGTAGCTCGATTAAAAAATGGTGGGACTGGGGCTGGTCTTGGGTCCTTCCCAAAAAACCTATGTTTGCTAAAGACATCGAGATGAACGAAGAAGAAACCAGGATCCTTGGGTTCCACAACAAAGGCAGCTGGAGGCATATCTTTTACAAAGTCAGATCTGAGATGAGAAAACTCGTGGGATCTGATCATAGAGATAGCCTCCCGCAAACTTGCAGGTACAATCTCTAGATTACTCCAAGAATTTCGATGATGGAAAGAGTTATACCTGTGGTTGAATCTTGGGGAATTTGAATTCCACCACCTTCAATAAAGCTTCATTGCTTCTTTGATTTAAGCTTTCATTAATTTGTTTACAATATATAATGCAAATGTTCTGTTATATAAAGTGATATTGCTTGGCCATGGATGCCAATGAATCCACTGTATTGGGAACATATATTAGCTACGATAAAAGGTTTCAATTGTAAAAGTATGATACGTCTGTAGTGTAATGTAAAATTTATTTATTTATTTGTATCTGATTCTAAATATTTCAACTCCATTATATATTTAAGCAAATTAAATGTTGAATTTTGTAATTGAAAGGTGTAAATTGTATAGAGTTATTGTACAGAAATTACACATTGCGTCGCTTTCTCTATGAACGTCGGTGCAAATATTGCATGGACAAGAATTGTAGTTTCCAGGCTAGCGCATGATGAGATGAGCTTACAAACCTTCTTAGCCAGGCCAAAGCATCCTCTAAGTAACCAAGTGGGGTTACCAGTGCCGCTTTGAATCAGTGTCGGTGCATAAATATGGATCCCATGCTTTTTGTCACTAATAAAGCTGTAATTTTGTTTCCACAAGGAGCTATTGTCACGTGAATCCCTCGTATTACCGACGAATTTGATGTATAGCGTTGGTTTAAGGAATACATTTCAAATATTTAAGGACAACACAATTAAGTTTAAGTATGAATCGAAAATTTAATTTAAAGTCGTATCATTGGAGAAATTGCAAGAAAGTGACTTTGATGTAGAAAATATTAATTTGTAGAACACGTGAATCATGCTAGAAATATATAATTATGAAGGACGAAATCAACATATCTATCAATTTAAAGACACTATTATCTGCAAATCCTTCAAAAAAAATCAAATAAAGGCATGACTAATGACATCGTAATTTGAATAACTTTAACACTTAAACACTCCTCAAGTTTACAAAACTATGCCATTCATAAACCAATAGCCATCAACCGTTTTCTTTGCCGGCAAAGTCCTGAAGCATTCGCGGAACCAGAGCCGTTTCCCGAATGCTTTGTTGCTGATCTTCATCGTCTGGGTTGGCTGTACAATCTGCGTATAAGTAGATGTCAGTACCATATAATTCGAGGAAGACTAAACAAAAATGGGTGCAGAAGTCTCTTCCGATCCCTTTTAATGAAAATGCAAACACCAATACATCAATATCGGAGTTTTTCAATTATTGTTATTCCGGCGCAAGGGTCTTTAGAATTGCACCATTACAGACCATCCCGATTTCGAGGTTAGAAGTGAGATGAAATGTCCCTTTAATCCAATTTTTACTTGTGGTTCAACTATCCAGATCTAGGAAGCTAGACAGAAGATACCTATACATGATGGGCGTGACTGGAAATCATAGAGCACCGGGGGCATCTCTCATGCTTATATTCACACTGTTTCGCATGGTTCGTCGACCAATTCCTGCATTGCCTTTTTGCATCATTGCAACAAATTCACCATAATCAATTCTTCCATCCTGAAAAAGAGAAGCAGTAGTAATCAAAACTTAATCATCAAATGAACGAAAAAAGAAATATTCGAACTGAGGGAACATGCAGTGAGGATCGAGGATGCGCTAGCACAAACCCAACAGCTATGTCTCATGCTTATATTTAGGAACCATAAACAGTGAGACTGCGATAAGGGATTTGACATTGTATGTTATTAGCAGAACCATGCTCAATCATATCAGAGAACAACTAGCTCGAGAATATTGTTAACATCAGGTCATCAAGGTAAGACGACTTACATTATCTTGATCAACTTCTCTAATTATATCCTCAAGCAAAACATCTGTCATGTTGTGCTCAGTACAAGCTTGCTGAAGCTCATCGACAGTAATATAGCCACTTCCATCCTTATCAAAGTATCGGAATGCTGCAACGAGATGCTCCTCACGCTCTAGTTTGTTAAGGTGAACTGTTGCAGCTATAAATTCTCCATAATCAATGGTCCCACTATTGTCAACATCAGCCTGAGAACACAAATAAACTAAGATGATTAGGGTGCAAACATGCAATTAATACAGGAAATAACGTAACAAGCGGTGCAACAATATAAGTTGTTTATGCTGTTGTCAACCTTGTACAAAATATATATCCACAAACACGAGGGAACAAGAATGCCGCATCCCTCACAAATTCATGAACACATATAAGATGATTAGAGAAAAAGAAAATAAACGAATGAACGAGTCAAAAAGGTGCAAGATGATGAAAAATAAGATAAAAGGAAAATGAAACGAATATTTAGCTATCTGCTTCAAAACACACTTACTGCATCCATAAGGTCCCTTATCTCTGTATCTTTCAAGGTAGAGCCATATCTTCGTAATCCAGCTTTGAGTTCATCAAATGTGATTGCACCACTGTTATCAGTATCCATAGACGTAAACATTTCTCTCAGACCAGCAATCTCTTCCTCGGAGAGACTTTCAGCTATCACCTGATAGTAGAAAAAGGGCAGAGAATGTATAAATCCAACATGAAGTTCCAATGTGCTTTAGACTAGACTCTAAGACTATATAATGAAAAGACATGCTAGACCGAGGCGAAGAAATATTCGAGAACAAAATCATGCATTGTTTGTTTAATGACAAACAGCTATGAGGCCTTCAAAGACAGGATCCTTCTTATACGTATGCATCCTGTTTCTTCTCTCACAATGTGCAGACTGATACACATGTCGTGAACATACACAACTCGAGAATCTTACCCGTAAAGCCATCTTCTTTAGTTTATTCATTGCCGAGAATTGTTTGAGGCGAGAAAGTACAGCTGGATCCAGTGCCCTGTCAGGAGCAACCCCATTTTCACAAATCCAAGGATGACCTAAACAATACAAAAGGCAAAGATATCACAATTTGGTCTCCGGCTTAGATAATAACAGAAAGGCAGTACGTATAACATACATAATACTTCGTGAGCAGTCAGCCGCTCTGAAGGTTGAGAGCATAACATCTTTCGAATTAAGTTCTTTGCACTATCAGATATCAAGGGCCATGGGTCTGAATCGAAGTCAATATGTCCTTTTAACACTGCATCAAATATCCCTTGCTGTGTTTCTGAAGGGAAGACAGAAAAAATGGTTGTAAGTATAAGAATCACTTAAAAACTCATTAAGGTGCATAGCATAACCATAGAACATTATAAATACCTGCCCAAAATGGAGGCACTCCACTTAGCAATATATAGAGTATAACTCCTGCAGTCCATACGTCGGCTTCTGGTCCATAATGCTTGAGGAGTACTTCAGGAGCAACATAATATGGGCTTCCAACCACATCGGTAAAAACTTGGTCTAACATAGTAAACCACAGATTATGTCAATCAACTTGATTCGAGAATAAATCGGTTTCATTATATTCTAAAAGGGTCCAAGTTACTATGTGACTCACTAAAATAAGAAATTTTGGCTCTTCAATTATTACAAATGTGTGCTGTGCTGTCACACTTTAATAGGCAATCATAACATAAATCCGATAAGGTAGTAGGCGTACAGTTTAAATGTTCAGGATATGAATTGGGTTTAAACAAGATCGAGTAATTGACCTACAAAACGAGGAACACATAGCGGATTAAATGTGTCAAAAAAATTATTCTCCATTGACTACTTGATGTATGCTCCAGCCTCAAGCTACTTATGTTGCAACATTTAGTTCCTTACCTGGTTTAAAGAAGACAGAGAGTCCAAAATCAATGGCCTTGAGAGAGAAATCATCATCTTTGTTAACCAACAAGAAATTCTCAGGCTTCAAATCTCTATGCATAACCCCGAGCGAATGACAAGCCTCGACAACCCCAACAATGATCTTAGTCAATTCAGCCGCCTTCCTCTCAGAGTAATGCCCTCTCTGGATAATACGGTCGAACAATTCACCTCCAGAGCAAAGCTCCATAACGATATGCACATACAAAGTATCCTCGTATGCACCTTTAATCGTCACAATGTTCTTATGACCAGCCAAATGGTGCATTATCTGAATCTCCCTCCGAACATCCTCGACATCCTCTTTGGAGATCAACTTCCTTTTGGATATCGACTTACAGGCATACTCGACGCCCGTGGTGATCTCGGTACAAAGGTAAGTAGTCCCAAACTGTCCTTGTCCTAGCTTACGACCCAAAGTGTAAAGGTCGCGGATGTTGGGAGTCTTGTGACCTAAAACATAGTAAGCCTGTTGATCGATACCTCGTCTCATGTTGCTGTTGTCTTTCTTGTTGGTGGGGCTAATGAGAGGCAAATTGGGGTCCTTTTTGGTGGTTTCTTTGGAGAATTCTTGGGCAATAAGCTGTTGAGAGTTTACAGTCGAAGGGGAATAATCGGTGGAATTCGATCGGCCGGAAGAAGTCTTGGCGGCGGTGCGGTTCGAAGAATAAAGCTTCCCCTTGAAAGATCCACGGCACGTATTGCCCATGAAACAATCAATATTCCCCCCACAACACTGCTTTCCTCATCCAATGATATCTCATCAATCAGTTCACAAACTTTTAATAATTCCCGGAATTTTTTCAAGCAAAACCCAGAAATCTAAGCATCAAAAGAAACCCATATCAGATCAGAGCATCAAAATTAAAAAGAAAAGAAGAACATAAAACTCTTAACTGATTTGCAATCAACCAAAAAGGTAAGTAAAGAAAACAAAGTCAGCAACTTTTCCAAAGCAAAAAAAAAAATCAAACTGTCAGAAAATCTAAACATACATAGCAATATCAATACAAGATAAGGGAGAGAAAGAACAAGTACCAGAGTTTGGAGGGGAAATTTATTAGATTATTGAAGAAAATGTAAAGATGATGAATATAAGCAGCAGCTGTGTGTTGGGTGTTCTATAAATGTTTGAATTTAGATGTGTGGTTTTTTGTAGTTATTTATGGTGTGTACTGTTTCTGAGAACCATCGTGCTTGCTGAGTGCTGACCAGCTAACTATCCTCCTCTCTTTCCTCTTTCTTTCGCTAAAAACGCGGCTTTCTTTTTCTTATTATTACCAGAGAAATATCGCCAATCGGCGCAATAAAATAAATGTAGGTTTAATTCTGAATTCCATGCCTCTATTTTACAAATTGATAGTTTAGTCCTATTTTAGTAAGTTTGATTTTTGATTTTGGAAATTTAAATCGATAAAACCAAAGGATCCAATGAAACATTATGTTTTTTTAAATAATATTTAGGGTTTAAATTTTAGTATTGTGAATAAAGAAAACTAAATTGAAAAGATTATCTATGTAATAATAAGTTTTTAATAATATTAAATTCGAAATAATAAATCAAGTACATGTGGCTATATAATAAAATAGCTAAGAATTAAGAATTAGACAAAAAATATTAGTTAATTAACTGCAAGATAATACCATTGATGCTCACTGTTAACCTTTTCTCTCAGAGTTTGGAGAATCACGACAACATTGGAGTTTACACTTATTTGATTGGAGCGTGTTGTACACGCAGGGGAAATGGTTGGTGGGTTTACGACATGTGTTCCAAGGTCGTTTTTGTCAAATGTAGCAAATTTTATAACTAGCAACTTACAAGCAGATTTGACATTTCAATTATGCCGTTTACCCGTTCATACCAACTTTTACTTTGACTATATTACCCTTTTTGTTTTACTCGTTCACCTTTTGTGTTGTAAATATATGGCTAATTCCTCAACACTATCCTTAAAATAATGATAAAGATTTTTAAATCGGTCCAAGAACATACATACATTTTTTTTATTGACGGAGTGGTTAAAATGTAATATATGTTCAAAAAAAAATTAATCTATTGACAATATATATATATATATATATATCCTGTAAATATCGTTGCTTGAATTTAAAACCTCCAAGAATATCAATATTTCTTTTACCACTGAAACTATTTAACGAATTAAGAACATAAAAACATTCTAATTGAGTTGTCAAAATGTCAATACCGTAT
Organism: Hibiscus syriacus; assembly: GCF_006381635.1. Lineage (NCBI taxonomy): Eukaryota > Viridiplantae > Streptophyta > Magnoliopsida > Malvales > Malvaceae > Hibiscus > Hibiscus syriacus. Next base: position 4,967 of record NW_024062341.1, on the reverse strand, counting down.
CACAATTTCGATACAGATCTAACATGAAGCATATTTAAAACAGGCATAGACCCATCAAAAATGGTAAAATTACAATCTAAGTTCCTAAGAAATGAAAAAATTTTAAAATAATGTATTGTGAAATTACATTTTGACCCAAAGGAAAAAACCAGTCACTTCCTTTCGAATATTGAAACTTATAACCTAATGCGCTATAAAATTTTATTTAGACTATCTAAAACTTCATGATTTAGTTTTGATCTCTCCAAAGAAAATTTTCTAATTTCGCACCTAAATATATGAATAAAATTTTAAAGAGATTTATATTTACACGAACAACGGAAGGTTTGGATCTAAAATGTTAAAAGAAACGAAGATGTAAACAATTTTTTATATGTAAATCTGGGGTGAATGGAACATAGTATTTGTTTAAAGATTTCTTACCATTTAACAATAGATGCTCATACGTAGTGTTGAAACTCGAAACCTCAAGGGATAACAATAAATCTTTTAACTACTAAAATCGTTTGATTCACGCTTAATCTACTTGTTTTAAATATGCTTTAATCAAAGAATTTGATTTTAATTTAAAATTTTAATTATAACATTCTTGAAGCATAAGAATTAATTTAAAGCATATGCTATAGTTTGGGGGCATCTAGTGGATTAATGCTATATATATATATACACATGATAGAGTAATATATTTTTATTTTATTTTTAAAGTCTACATTTCTTTTTATTATTTTAGTTTTTTTTTCTTAAAGCTTCCCTGGAAAACTTAGCAGCGGCGGAGATCCAAATTCTATTTGTTTTTTCAAATATATAAACAAGGATAAACTACAAATTTCATCACTCAACTCTCTTATCACTGTTATTTTGGTCACTAAAGTTTAAAAAATTATTTACTCACTTAACTTTATATTCCCCTATTTTGTTCAATCAGAGTGTTAAGTCCGGACATTTTTGTTTTTAAAATCATAAATTACCCCAAAATTTTATCTGTTTTTTTGTTTTTTTATAAAAAAAAACTAGTTTTCAATTTTTTTATTTTTTTGATGACGGAACATCTTCTTTCAAATATCAACTGTGGGTAAAATGAACAAGTGATGGAGTGGTAAGAGATGATAAGATGAGTTTGTCGATGTCTTGAGTGGTCGAAAAAAGATGTCGAAGAATGATAATTGCAACGCCAACAATGACATATGGATGAAATTGCAAAACTTTTATCTTAGGAGGAAAAGGATAACAAAAGGAGAAATGACATGGATGATATGTGAATGCCATCTCAACAAAAATAGTCCACATAAGCACACACGAATGCCATATCATCCTTTAATATCTGATTTAATGCCTGAGTGACAAAAATAGGAGTAAATTGAAAATTCAATAAGTAAATTTAAAATTTTAATGACCAAAAAAGGAGTGAGAAGAAAGCTGGGTACTGAAATTTGTATTTTACCCTATAAATAAATAAATTTGAAGGTTCTTTTTACAAGTAGTCTTATTGGATGAATGGGATCTGAGAACGTGATTTTGGAACAGAATCTAACAGTGGAGTTAATTAAAATGAGAGATGCACGTGAACATGAACATGATTTTATCTTTTTAATTATTAATTAATAATTTTATTAACAATAATTAAGGGTTTTTATATTCTCTAAATATTTTTAATTAATTAAACCAACAAAGATGTGTCACTGCAACATTAATCATTACAGCCACTTAAGGATAATAACATCTGTCACGATGAGTTATATTGCATTTGAAAATAATAATTTATATTAATATATCGAAGAAAATATTATTATAATTAATAGTAATAAATTTAAACATAAATTATTATTACTATTTAATTAGAAATTGCTAGTTTTATTATATAGAATAAATATCCAAAATTAAAATAAAAGTTTACAATCATAATAGTAAACTAAACATATAATCAGGGCTTTTTCATATAACTAATGATACAAAAAATCAACAATTTGAGATCGTATAAGGATCATATAAGGAAAATGTTAAAAATCCAACCAAATAACTTAAACAAAAGATAGATACGAATGTATATGATTGTATCGACAAACGAACAAAAGTGATTAAACTACTGGAAGAGCACCGACAAACTACAAATCAGATTAGAACGGTGTGAGAAAACTATCAACGAATGCAACCGCGTATCCAAATTCAATCCGAAAGTCTAAACATGGAAGATTAGCAGGATGACAAATAAGTGTGTCTTGATTAGTCGAGGCGATGTCGAATCCAACCCTAAAAATAAGATAAACGAACGATAAAAAGACCAGAAATACGCCGAATGGCAAGAAAAAACCATGTCATAAAAATACAGAAAAAATCGTAACATGAAGATAAGATTATTAAAAATTAAAATATCAAAAATAAATTATGTCTCATTATATCTCATTCCATTATAAACTTGTGAAATTTAATTTTGGGTATATTTTTAACCTTCTCTGTATTTTCCATAGCCTATTTTATTTATAACAGTACATTCATAGAATTGGTCAAACATAAATTATGGTCCGACATATGTATAGTTAAAAATAATAATAATAATGGTCGGACATGTAGCTAAGTAGAAAAGTATCCTCAACTAAAAAAAATAGAATAATCATGTTTGTTGGTCGATTAAATTGTTGGTTTTTATTTTTTTATATTTTTTAGGTTATAAAATCTCGATCCGTTAGAAATATTCTTTTTTTTCTTTAGAGTTTCATTTTCCTTTCTATTAGGATTAGATTTAATATTTGTAAAAAAAAAACAGTGTTGATATGTTTAAGTGGTCTCGATGGCTAAAACAATTATTATTATGTTTAGAGATTTTTGGTTTAAGTAGTTATGTCTACGTACATGTATATATACATTATCATTCAACGCCAGCCTGTTTTGATGAACTACAACATTGGATTATTCATAAACACCAAATTTGTAGGAGACATAATTAAGAACTTATTGTAAGGTTAGATTAAGAGTATAAAATTTTGAAACAGTCCAAGCTAAATAGATTATTTCATAACGTGAAATGGTTATTTTATAATATTTTAATAAATTTATTTTATAAGTTAATGATTATTTTATAAGTTAATGATTATTTTATAAATTTTAAAATTTTATGACAAAAAAAATATATCACGTGGTATGGTGACCCTTTATATACTTTATCTAAAATAAAATTAGGAGTAATATATCAAAATTGTAGACTCAAGGAATGGGACTTGAAGGCAGAGTTTATACGTGAAACGATCTTATACGTGGTCAAGTTTACATAAAAGTTGAAAACAGAAAATACCCAGATGATTCGGATCTACAATGATCATTAATGGCATCCTTTTGGAGCCATGCAATCATACCCACAATTCTCTTCGAACAAAGCAAGAAACTTGAAAGGACTGGAGAGCTAATTTTGCATTTTTGGTTGATGGGTATTTCTGTTTGATCGCCGTTTTGACGAGACCATAGAGTGGAATGCTACACCATTTACCTTTACAGAGTGATCGATATCTGCATTCGGATACGTGAAAGTTGCAAAAAGGTTAATGGGGTCATCTCCCTCCATGGCTTCTCTATTTGGCATATCGTTGTTTTTATCGTTATTGTGTAAAGTAAATAAAAATGATTGGACATTTGGCCATTTCTCTTATCTTTGTGATTCCACATCTGTCTGTGCTTTCCTAGCCGAAATTATCCTCATGTTTTGTTTCACATTGGATCTGGACATTTGGGTTTTTAGTGTCTTTGATTTTTGTTCATTTTGTTTGTTTTCATATTGGTTTTCATGGTATATATTTTGAATATTTTGATTCATGATGTGGATTGTTTTGTTTAATTTTCAGGGTTGATTTATTGAGAGGATTGGAAATTTTGTTCTGTGAAAATGATTGGATCTGTGCTTGTAGCTGTTACAGCAACTATTGGCAACTTATTGCAAGGATGGGATAGTGCTACAATGGCTGGTAATTTACTCTAATACATATATATAGACGCATGTATGTATGTATGCAGTCGAATATATGTAAATTTCAGTCTTTTTGGGCTAAAATGATCATTTTCCAGGGTTCAAATTCCACCCCTTTCCCCAAATTTGTAATTTACCAAAACAAATGCTCACTTTCATATATGCCAAAGATCTATGGAGAAGCATGTTGTGATATGGCTATCACTTTTTTAGATTCATTTAATTAGTTATCCTCTTCGTGTTTCATGCTGTAGGTGCTGTTATGTACATAAAGAAAGAGTTTGAACTGGATAGTCAACCGACTATAGAAGGCCTGCTTGTAGCAATGTCTCTTATTGGAGCCACATGCATTACTATTGGCTCGGGAAACTTGGCAGACTGGCTAGGCCGTCGTCCCTTGTTAATCATATCATCTATGCTTTATTTTCTTAGTGGTATCGTAATGTTATGGTCTCCCAACATTAATGTCCTACTTTTGGCGAGACTTTTGGATGGAATAGGAATCGGTTTGGCCGTAACTGTGGTCCCAATATATATATCTGAGACTGCACCATCAGAAATAAGGGGACTCTTGAATACTCTTCCCTTGTTTTGTGGTTACATTGGAATGTTTCTTTCATATTGCATGGTTTTTGGAATGTCGTTTACAGCATTACCGAATTGGAGATTGATGCTTGGGGTTCTTTCTGTTCCCTCCCTCATATATTTTGTGTTAACTGTATTCTTCATGCCTGAATCACCAAGATGGCTTGTAGGCAAAGGTCGAATGAATGAGGCAAAGAAGGTTTTGCAAATGATACGTGGCAGGGAAGATGTTTCGGGTTGGTTCAACTCCAGTCAATCTTTTTAAGTTTGTGTTTTTGTTTATGAGTTCATGTGTGCATCTCAAAGGCTATTAGTCTTTGGTCGCCATGGGCTGCATATGATGAATAATGACACGTCTTGTGGATGGTACTGAATTATTTAGATGAACAGGTGAGATGGCTTTGCTAGTTGAGGGACTTGGTGTTGGAGG
>NW_024062340.1:0-55434 GCF_006381635.1 Hibiscus syriacus | reverse complement strand
TCCTTGGTCATCCTTGGTCGCCTCGAGTGCCCCATGCATGAACCGAGCCCGAGTGCATGCACGATCTCCCCATGCATGAATCCTGGTCGCCCGAGTGCATGGCGACCTCCTTGGTCGCCGGGCGTGCATGGCGACCTAGGAGGTCGGGAGTGCATGGCGACCTATGGTGGGTTGTGCATGGCAAGCCACGTAGGTCGCCCGGAAGGCATGGCGACCTACGGCCACACTGTTGATTTCGCCCTATTTCAGCAAATAATGTTGGGATAACGTTATTTCGTGAATTATTTATTTTGAGTGCATTATATCGTGAGTTTAGCCGTTACTGTGGTTTAATGGCAGGGGGAGGATATGTTCCTGTAGGTAGAGGGGCCAACTATGAAGCTCGTGTCACCGGCTTCGTCCTCTGCACTTGTTTGATAGCCGCCTCCGGTGGTCTCCTCTTCGGATATGATATCGGAATCTCAGGTTATTTCATATGTCAAGACGGATGTATAATCTTATATCAAGGATGAAATTATAAAATTTTAGATAATAAAAATATATAATGACAATAATATTTTAAAAAAGCAACCGTCTTCGTCCATCTCTGATTCATTTATGCTCATTTATGCATATGTATATATATTCAGTTCATTTAGATGTTATTGTATGTTTCATTGTCTGTTTTACAATTTAATCTTTTGCAGGAGGTGTGACTTCAATGGAGCCGTTCTTGAAGAAATTTTTCCCGTCGGTTTTGCAACAAGAAAGCGAGGCTGCGGCACACGAGAGCGCCTACTGCAAATTCGATAGCCAGCTGCTCACTTTGTTCACCTCTTCCCTCTACCTCGCGGCATTGATAGCTTCCTTCGTTGCTTCGGTGTTAACGAGGATCTTCGGTCGAAGTTTCTCTACGTTCATCGGAGGCCTTTCTTTCCTCCTCGGTTCGATCTTGAATGGCCTCGCCACCAACATTGCGCTCTTGATTGCCGGCCGTTTATTGCTTGGTGTGGGTGTCGGATTTGCTAATCAGGTAAACTGATCTTGCATCTCAAATACACTTTACAAATATAAGATTCGTGCCACCAACATAGAATTTTATATCAAACATACAAATCTATATAAAAATATAGAAGTATAAAATTATAAAATTCAAGACGTGAAAATAATTATCGGTATAAAATATATAAAAGGAATATCTAAATTATATGTGTACATTTATAGGGATAATAAAAGGTCGAGTTAGGTCAAAATTTTGACTTGACCCTAGAAACATGCACACTCTACCCAAATTTGATTTGACCGAAGTTTAGGAAAGTTTCAGACGATCTAAATCTTAACTTGAAATTTGAGATAAAAACTCACATCATACACGAATCGACCCGTTATAAATATAAAAAAATCTTATTTTTATTCGATAAAATAATAACATAATTATAAAATTATAAAAAGAGATATATCATGACAGATATCTTTAAATATGTAGTATAAAATATTATATTATTATCTTAGACCAGATAAAAAAATTCACTCCAAACTCGAATTAATCTAATATTAGCTTACCAAAATTTAAAAAAAAACGACATTATTAAATCAAGTTAAAATTATCAAATTTAAGTGAGATTATCATCCAAATTATTATTTTGTATTGCAGCTTTAATTTAGTATTATGGATTGAATTTTGTATGATATCAACCACATGTATATTTGTAATGCAGTCTGTTCCAGTATACTTATCCGAAATGGCGCCTGCAAAGATCAGAGGAGCATTGAACATTGGTTTTCAAATGGCCATTACGATCGGTATTCTAGTCGCCGGCCTATCAACTACGGCACCGCAAAGATAGAAGGTGGTTGGGGATGGAGAGTTTCTCTAGCTCTAGCAGCCGTTGCCGCCGTCATAATGACGGTCGGGTCGTACGTTTTACCGGACACTCCAAATTCCATTATCGAACGAGGCAACCCCGAGAAAGCGAGGCAAATGTTGCAGAAAATTCGCGGCACGATAAACGTCGACGCGGTTCAGGAAGCCAAGAAGGTCGAGAACCCGTGGGCAAACATTATCGAACCCAGATACAGGCCTCAACTTGTTTTACGCACCTGTTCTTTTCAAGACCTTGGGCTTCGGCGATGATGCGTCGCTCATGTCCGCCGTTATCACCGGCGCCATCAATGTTGTCGCCACCATTGTTTCCATCTATTCAGTCGACAAGTTCGGGAGAAGGATTTTGTTCCTCGAAGGTGGCATTCAAATGTTTCTCTGCCAGGTAATTTCATCTTTTTATCATCGTAAAATTTCCTTAAACACTTCATCTAAGGTGTAAATTTATCGGGACTAAATTGATAAAGTTGTGATAGTTTGTTTATCTGTAAAAGTATTTATGTTCGTTTAAATATTTAATATATATTGTGTCTTTTATTTATTTATAAAGGTATTTGTGTTTAATTTATTTAATGTTTATAAACATATTTGTTTATGTTCGTTAATATATTTGTTTAACGTTTACCAACGTATTGATTAGGTTTGCCAACATGTTCAATAAAATAGTAAAATTATGCCATTAGTCCTTAAGCTCTTTTGATTTACAGTTTGAACTTAAAAGTTTATCATGTATTCAATTTAGTTCTTACCTTCACCAATAATAAAAAGTTTATTCGTGAACATAAACGAATCGAATACAACTCTATTAGTTCTCGTTTATTTATTAAATAAACATAAAAAATTTATTCATACTTATTTATTTAATTTAATAAAAGAATGTTATACAAATAGTTTACTACAACACTATTTATTTACACCCTCCTTCCACTATACTGATCAAAACCTACGATTTCATCTTTTCCTATAGATAGCATTAGGAGTGACGATTGCAATCACATTCGGACAAAACGGTGTCGGTGTTCTATCAAAGGCAGACGCCAATTTGCTCTTGTTCTTCATCTGCGCATACGTTGCGGCATTCGCATGGTCTTGGGGACCATTGGGATGGTTGGTTCCGAGCGAGATATGCCCCTTGGAGATCCGATCAGCCGGCCAAGCCATCAACATGATCTTCACCTTCATCATCGCTCAAGTCTTCCTCGCCATGCTTTGCCACTTGAAGTTCGGTCTCTTCTTCTTCTTTGCCTGCTTCGTGGTCGTCATGACCCTTTTCTTTACTTCTTCGTCCCTGAAACAAAGAACGTCCCCATCGAAGAGATGAACCAGATATGGAAGAAGCATTGGTTCCGGGGAAAATACATCCCTGATGAAGCTGTCATAAGTTTGACCGTCCGTAAATTCGAGGAAAGGGATGGTTAAAGGAAATATATGGATGAATCCGACGAAATTTGGTTTAGGGTTTACAACTTCGGTCAGTAAATCATGTCGGAAACAACTGTGATCCGCCCACCAGCTGCTCTTGTGAACATATTAGCCGATGATACAGCTGAAGTTGCTACTAGTTTAAGATGGCCAGCGAACTTTAGTTAGTAATTTGAGCTTTGTATTTTGACATCGTATTAGTTTTTCAATTAGTTTCTTTTCTAAAATTTTATTATTCTATCAAATCAGCTCCTTTTACCATTTTTGTTTCTGATGTAGTCCAATTAGATTTTGCTATGTGTACATAAAATTTAGTTTTATCAAGGTTCTTTTAGTATTTTTTGCGATCACATATTAATATCTAGAAGCAGAGTTAGAATCAAATATTTAAAAAATAATAATTTATCGAGTATTTAAATTTAAAAATTAATAAAGATGAAAGTCTTATTTGGTTGTATTAATGATGATTGTATTAATGTTTAAAATAAATTCAATGTAAATAAAATTGTTCAAATTCAAATCATTTGCCACTCTTTACTTGAACCTTTTCATCAAAGTTTTAATTTTTTTTAATGATTTCCTTTATTTGGTTAGAAATAATGTATAGAATTATAATAAATTATAATAAAAAATTAGAAAATGGATTTTAGGAGTTCAAATATTTTATTTTAAAATACCTCATCTTTTTTTAATCTAATTTCCTATCATTTATCCTCTTTGAAAGTTCATTTGAAGAATTTTTTTTTTACTATGTGGATTCCTTGCTACTTTGCCATGGGTGTTGCGTTATTATACTAGAAGATTGCTTAAAGCCTCCTAATCCCATGAAACGCCCTAGAACTCCTTACCATAATTCCAACCCTAACCGTAATCGGATGAACGGTAGGAAGCGTTCGACCAACATCTCTCCTCCTCCGTGCACGATTGTTGTTCTCCTGAAGGCTCCGACTAAGAATCTCGTGTTGGGTCAAGTCAAGATCCTCAAACGCGATGAAGATAGTAAAGAATCTAAGCCAAATAAACCTATGAGGCTCGAAAATGAAAATGTTGATATACGTTCGTGAGACATTTAAACTGAGAGAAATAGAGAGAAAACATGGTAAAACAAAAGAAGAAACGAGTAATAAGCGATAAATAAGAAAAAAAATATTTTATAAGGAATCAAAATGACGTTCTTTTAGTCTAAATTTATTTTTCTCAGGGATTCAAAACGACATCATTTTGATGTTAGTTTTAATGTCATGACACCGTTAATTATCTAACAGTAAAGTAAAAAAAAATCAATCTTCAAAATTCAATGAGTAAATTAAAAAGTTTTAAAGTTCAATGATTAAATAGGAGAGAAAGAAAGTTCAGTTGTGATTTATGTAATTTACCCAAACAAGTATTAGGACTAAATTAAAATAATTGTTAAATTCAAAAAGTAAAAAGTAAAAACCTCTTTCAAAATCAACTTAAGAACGAAATCAAGTTTAGAATCAGGTCCAGCAATTCTCCCGATTCCGGCCAGTTTTATGCAATTTACTGCCTCTGCTGTTTGATGGGTAAACCTTCTAGAAGCATCTAAATATCAAATCTTCTGCAACAACTGCCAGATTCTCAGTAGTTTTACATAATTATAATTATCTCTCGATCTGTTAATTGAAACCATCCCTGACTGTGTAGTTATTAGTATAATGTATTATGACTAGGCCTATGTTATTATTATTATTTGCAACAATGCATTTCTATGTTCTATGCTTCTAGTTTGTATGTCTTTCGAAGAATCCAACTATGTTGGTGGTCAATCTTGCGGGGTTAAGGTGGTGAGAACCAGTATTTCATGTGTAGCAAGTACAAAGGTGGAAACTTTTGAATGTATGTGGTGCTGGTTCTTTGAGCTTAGTGAATGTAAAACACTGGTATTAAAAGATGAGGTAGATGGAGTTAGGTAAGTTTCCGGAAATTTGTTGAAGTAGAAAGATTATAGGCTTCTAATGATTTCCCGTAGTGTTGAAAAAATATAGTTGGAGCTTATGGCTTGTCGACTCATTAAGCATATTATCAGAGCTATGTTCTTATGATGGCACTTATATTTGCACGGTGCAATAGTATTTTCATTCAATACATGTGCTGCAGATGTATATTAGCTGCCTGCATTTCCATGGACAATTTAAACATACTTGAACCATATTTGCACAATGGCACCCTAACTTGAATTTTATTTTTTGGAAATGCAGCAAAACATAAGCCAGCATCTATTTCTTTCATGGGCACATGGCGATCAATCAGCCTCTTTCAAAGTTGGGAAGCAGAGTTTGTGTAAACATGGAGAATTAAGATTTGCGTGGGTGATGTTTCAAGCAACTTGTACATCTATCTGAAATTTTCACAGCTTTGTTTACATTCTTTGGCCCTTCCTCAACATCCTCCCCTCTTAATCATTACTTTATGCAGTTCTTCTAAAAGGTCGGTATGTTGCATCAATGAAGAAAAGTCATAGTAGTTCTGTTTACTGGCTGTGCTGTTGCTATGTTATTCTTCTCCATTTTCCTTGAAATATTCATATTCAATATATACCTGGGCATATTTAGTTGTCTCTAAATTCTTCCATAGATGCTATCTATTCATCCTCGCATCTGAATATACAGTATATACGAAGTCGGAACTCACATACCTTATCATTGTCTGCTCTCTTTCTGTCTCTGTCCATTCAAAAAATGGCTGGAGTGGATCTTCCTAGGTTGTAAGGTAAATTTATCAACTGGACATGGTAAGCTTCTCTTCCTGGAAGAGGTCTATCTACATTTGAACAGGGTTATGCTCCTTAACAACTGAATCCCAAGTGATTTTATCAGTAACGAATCAGTGCCTGGAACCAAATCAAGATTGTTCTGTTGTGATGGAGATTTGAAGCAGCTTCCCCACTGCCTGGGAGAGCCTTGCAAATATGAAAAGATCACATGATTTATTTGTTTTGGAGTGTAAGCTAGTAGTCCAGTTGAACCTTTACATTCTCTGATGAAGTAGAATCCCCTGATCAAAGTTATGGGAAGCTTAGGCCATTCATCAGGTAAATCTTTATTATATCTGCAAATTTGTGTATTCATATCATGCACATATTAGTTTCTCGTGTCATAATCTTACTTCTTATATTGATGTCATGTTGGATTAAATTTCATCTTATTTTAGTTATTTTCAATGTCCAAGATTGTGGGATATGATTTCTACAATCCTAGGTTCCCCCAAATATAGATACCCACAAAAGAGCCAATCAAAAGGCTCTCTTTGGCTAAGTGGTAAACCAGAAAATGCAAAAAAAAAAAAAGTATGGGGTAATGGGGGGTACTGTTTGAGAGCATTACCCAAAACAGTGTGGCCAAATGATTGAGGCCACTGTAGTATGAAAATGCAAAGTGATGTGTCAACATGCCATTGGTGTTTACATAGCATAATATCTAATCATCTACATGCATCTGATTTTCTTGAAGAGGAAGAAAAAGAGATGATATTTGATATTGATATAACAGTTAAATGCTGCCAATTGGCATTAGTCCTTCTCATCAATGGCTCCAAAAACAGGTGGGATATGGATTCCAGCTTTTCTGGCATGTTAATCATTTTTGTGGCTTAAACTATGTTCCCTATTTCAATAACCAAATTGTTATTAGTATCATATATAGAAGGTAATGCTATAAAATTTATTAATTTTATATAAAAATAGTCATTATAAATGGATAGTTAAGATTAAAATTTTATGTATTAGTAATATTTTTGTAAAATAAATAATTTCAATTTAATCTTAATTATTTATTTAGATTCTTTCAATCACTGCATAAAATCAATTAATATTATATTGATTAAATTTCTTAATCGGACTTGCAAACGTAACAATGAATGTTCAAAATGGTCGTTAAAGGTCGGTTGAACGTTGTTTAATTTGTTGAAATAAAGGTTTGTCATTTTCAAGGCAATCGATTATAAGCTTAACATTCTTGAACTATGCAAACAATATAAGCTTAGTATATAAAAACACGACATTGGCCGTTTTGAATAATGGATTCTTCCAAGCAATTGCACGTATAAAATCAAAATACAGAAAATAAAAAGACAAATACAGTAGAGCATGAAGCGAAAAGACAATGTGGTCCTTAATCGACAAGCGATGCAGTCGTTCAGTGTGTATTGTGGTAACCTGAAACGAGGCGTAGGATAAATAGAAATGAAACAAGCAATTTTAGCCGTCAGATAGTCAGAGGTGTGGAATCTTGTGACGTCAGTCAACGGCAAGACATACTCCGCAGAAATCATTGTCGCGAGAGACGGGGGCCTTCTTCCCTCATTTATTTTGGCAATTACGTAAATGAAACAACTGGCTTGATGTCAATTTGCAACGACTGACTTTAACTCACTGACTCGATTCATTAAAGCTGATTTATTTGTCTTCTCACGCGCATTCGCTCCACCTGCGTTTCACGTTTCTTCCTTCTTAATCAATTTTTTTTATTAATATATAAGGATTATAATAATATATATTTTAAATATTTTAAATTATTTAATAATAAAATTTTAAATATTCTTACCGTTTTATTCGCTCAAATTTTGAATCTCTTTAGATAATAACTTTTCTTTAATCACAAAAATAACTTGATTCATGCTCCCTCTAACCTATTTTATCCTTAGCTAAATTGTGGAATATTATAAATTTAAATATTTTCAAATATATATTTTTTATATTAGTACATGAACAATAATATCAGTTAAATTAAGATTATATCAAACCTTAAAAAATAAAGAATGGTGTATGAGTCAAAAGCTGCACAAATCATTAATCATGACAACTAACTAATATATGTGATATATCTAATGATAAATGCATCCTTATTTGGTCACAACAATGATAAGATGCACATAATTTCTATTTTTAGATTAAAAAAGTGGGTAGCTAATGCATGTCGTGGCATAATAATGATTAGCCTTGATTATTAAACTATAAATAGCTATGAATTTGGGTAAAGTACATTTTGTGTGATTGAATTGTTAATTATAAATAACATCTGTTAAAAACATAATTTAGTTAATTAATTGAAATATTGTTATAAATATAGTATTAATGATTAAATATTATGCAAAAGAATGGCGTAGTTTGATATAATAATAGTTTTAATTTTTAAATTTAATTTGATTGGCTTACTTAATTTGATAGTATCAAATTGATAGATTATATAAATTTTAGAGACTAAAAATATTATAATATCATATCACATTAGACATTTTTTTCAATTTTAACAACTAAGTAACTTGTTTATAATAGTATTTTAATTAAATAATTAAATTATAACTTTTAATCTCATAGGGAGTTTGTTTATACTAATCATATAAATTATTCATGTGATATATGTTTTTTTTCAATAAGTTAAATTTTAATTGTTACGCTAATTTTGAGGAAAAATATACATTTAGCATATAACTAATATAATTAGTATATTAAATTTATATTTTAAAATAATTTTCATAAATATCATTTTTTTATATAAAAATATTATGGCCTCGAATTGACAAAGACATTATTTTTTAATGTATAAGAAATATTTTTTAATAACACAAAGTTAAGTATTATTTTAAATAATTATATATTTAACAATATTATTTTTTTGCCTCATAAACTTGTTAAGGATTAATATATTAAATATTAAAAATATAATATAAATTACCAACAACCAGTTGGTCTAGTGGGATGAAACACTAAATTCATTAAGCAAGGTAAGGGTTTCGAATTTTTACGTTTGTAAATTGAGCAAACTAGGTTAGGATGATCGCCCTTACCTTTGTAGTACTCGATTTGAATTAGCCGATCAATAGATTAAATTGACGAAAATTATGTAATACCCAAGAATTTAAAATAACAACATTCTCATTATTTTAACAAAAATATTATTATTACTAATAAATTATTATATGATATTAATATTTTCTGTGAACTAAACAATTGTAATTTTAAAAAAAATTATTCCTATAGATAATATTTTTTTTCGTGAATCAAATTCCGTTATATTTTACCTTGTTAGATTCTAATACCGAAAAATCATAATCACCTTGCCTCATTGAAAAAAAAAAGGTTGAAGTGGAGGCGCGTGAAATAGAACAGAGAAATTGGGGGAAGGACAGGCGGGAGGGGGTATGAGCTGTGGCTCTGTTGGTGGTGGGACCCACCACCCATGTGCCCTTCCTCATGTCTCCACCAGCCACTGCCTCTCAATCATCAGCATTCTCTCTCTCTCAACACTTCTTCTCTGTGAAAAATTCTGATTCCAAATTCATTTTCTTACAAGATTTTTGGTTTCCGTCCATTAATCTCTTCACCAACAATAACCCCGAACATCAAAGACAATCCCTTTTTTTTCAGTGTAAAACAAAATAAAGGGCAAGTGAAAAAGAGTGTAGGTAGTAGTAGTCCTACTCCTGCTCCACCCATGTCGAATTCAGATGGTACCGGAGCTGCTACGAATGGAGCCTTAATGGACTCTCAGAGACAGAAAACGGTGCCGCCAACCAATGGTTCCCTCCCCGTTAAGAAGCCGCCCACCAAGGACCGTCACAGCAAAGTCGATGGTCGTGGAAGGAGGATCAGGATGCCCATCGTTTGTGCCGCTCGTGTCTTCCAGTTGACTCGCGAGTTGGGTCATAAATCCGACGGTCAAACCATCGAGTGGCTTTTGCGTCATGCTGAACCTTCTATCATAGCCGCCACTGGTACGGGACCACCCCCGCCAGCTTATCCAACGTCTCGGTTTCCGTTCGCGGCGGGACTAATTCCACTTCTTTGTCGTCGACCACTTCTAAGCCTCTACTGGGTCCCACTCCTTTTATACTCGGGAAGCGCCTCAGGTCCGATGACGATTACGACGGGAAGGACGATTCCAGTGGGCTCACCGTTGGACCAGGCGGCGTAGGGTCCATTGTGGGATCCGCGGGTACGCATGCTGGTGGGTTCTGGGCTCTTCCGACAAGGCACGACTTTGGTCAATTGTGGAGCTTCGCGGCGGCGGCGGCGCCGCCGGATTTGATGGTGCAGACGGCTGCTCAGCAACATGGTGCTGCTGCTGCGTTGTTCGTTCAGCAACAGCAAGCTATGGGAGAAGCGTCGGCAGCGAGGGTCGGCAATTATCTTCCCGGTCATCTAAATTTACTAGCCTCACTTTCCGGTGCACCGGGAGGATCGGGTCGGAGAGAGGAGGATCCACGATGAATTTTGGTGGCCCATTTTACCCCTGTCGTTGGGAGTATATATATATGTGTGTGTGTTATAAATATTTGTGTATGGTTGTTGCTTTTGCTGTGTGTGAATGTTGAAGATGATTTCTAGTTGGAATTTTAGGGTTAGGGAATTAGGGTTTTGAGGTGGATAACTTTGGAGCATGGAATGATGAATGGGATTCAAGTTAGGGTTTTCTCTCAACACTTTTATTTGATGATTGATAGGCTTTTAGAGCATTCACAATCTGTTTTAGGGTTTTGATGGTTCATGTTGGAGGAGAGGGAGTCAAGGATTAGGGTTTTGGTGATTGTAATTTCGCCATCGGCTGCCTGCTGAATTTGGGGATTTGTTTTGTGATTAGTCAAGTTTGCTAATATACTTTTTATGAGAATGCTTGCTTTGAAGAAGAAACCATGTAGGTTTATTTCCCATGTCGAAACTGCATTGTCGGAATTCGGATCGGTTTAACCGATATTGGGTGGTTGATGCCGATAACCCAAGATTTGCTCTATGACAGGGATGCTACCACTATGGACTTACGTTATCCCTGAATGTGTGGAACAACAGTTCTTGCTAATGGTGTTTGAGAATTACTAGTTTCTTTGCTGCTATCTGGGATAGTTTAGCATTGAACGTTTTGGCTCGTGATGTGCCCTATCTCCCAGTTTCATCGTCGATGTTGACTACGCGATCGGCACTGCTGTGTGACAGATAAAAGACCCCGGCTCCGGCTCCGGCTCTGGCTCTAGCTCCTCTCTGTAAGACCCCTGTCTGGGAAAATTTGTAGCCGTATTCTTAGCCATTTCTTAGATTTTTTTTTCAGCGTTCAAATAATGTGTTCACTATATAAGTTGGATTGTTTTGGGTGCCTGTTGTGTTAATAAAAAAGACCCATCTGTTGTTCCCAGCTTCATCTGCACTTAATTCTGCTTCAGCTGCAAAATTATCTTTCGTCGATTCAATGCTCAGTTTGCGTTCAATTTATCTGTTCTTCCATAACTGGCTTGCTCGGTCTCGTGTTTTCACCGTCGAATATGGTTTTCGATGGTCTTCAGTAAGCCAGATCGCATTGAAACTTTGGCTTGCAATTGTATCACTCTGTCCTTCAAAATTTGTTAGCATTAACTACTGCAGTGAGTTTACTGTATTGGTATCCAAAAATGACTGCGGTTAATTCAAAGTTGTGAAATAAATTCCCTAAAGAGTAAATGTGTGGTGAAATCCATGCAGTGCAATGGCTTGAGTTTTAGCCATTTTTATGATGCAGGGGAGACGGTGATTGTTTTTCCTCGAACGGATCAAAATGGTGAAAGATATTGCAGTTTCCAGGAAAAAAACAGAAGGAATTGGGAAACACGAGGGAAGATGGGAAAATGGGTCTCTCGATACTGTGTCCTGAAAAAATAAATGAATTAATTGTACTGGACATCCCTAAATTTTATGTTGTCTTCTAAATTAAACTACAAACTATCAATACCATTGCAAACACATCATTTTGTTAGTTAAACAAACTATTTGAGATTAAATTTCAACTCGATTTCGATGTGGAACATATTTAAAATTTTTGGATCAAATTTTAAACACATGTTTTGCATGAACAATCGGATTTGTCATTAAAATTTTACAAAATAACCCATCAAATCCAAGATATTCGTTTAATGATGCACAATATTAATAATTTGTTACGTGTTTTAAATGTAAATCACAATATATCTAAATTGACATTTGATGTTCAGTTTGTTAAACTAAGACAATGACGTCTTTGAAATGATATTGACAATTTAACAACTAATATAGAATGTTACGAAGTTTTAATGGCTAATTTAAAATTTGAGCCCTAATTTAGTGACGCCTTTGCAATTAACTCAATAAAATAAAGGGCGCATTCCATTATATTTGGGACAGTTTGGCAGCTGAAATTAAACCACATGCAATCATCCAGAAGCAATGCAAATAGCGAGGAGATATGGGTGGTTATTCCATATCTATTTGTGTTCCATTTAAGGGTACATGTCCCATATTTAATTCAATCCAATTTAATATAATTAGTTGGAAGTGGTTGTCTAGGGTCCATGAACAGTCCAGAGAGGCTGTGCCACGGCCTACTGCAGAGCCATCAACCTTCCCATATTTAATACTAATCTCAAATCCAGATAAAAGAGTTCTAAAACAGATTTAATATCAAACTTCGCATATCTTAATGTTCGACTCAAGTAGTTAACGAACTCGATCGACTTTTTCGAGAGAAAAAAAAAATCAATTCTGCATGATACATTGTATCACAACTGTTTTCTCATAGTGTACATTGTAAATCCCTCTCAAGCTCATGAAAGGTTGAAGGATGGATTTTTATGAAAATGAAACAAAAGTGACCAAATCGGATAAAATATTAAATCCGGGAGGCAAAGATTAATTTATAAATGACGAAAGTTTTTTGGGTAAGGCGGGTATTAGTTATTACCGTCTGCAATCAGCACCAACAGCTTCATGGATAGATTTGAAACCATCCCTATCCAAGCACTCAGTAAGTTCAGCCTGCCCAAAACATACCATCACGATCACGATACCGATGCCGAACATTTTACGAAAAATAATGTTACTCCGACTCTGCCACGAGTGTCCTATGGATATATTTAGTCTCTTATAAGTTCTGTCATGCATTTAGAATGTCATTTCTCATATCCTGTCCGAAAATGTCAGATACGGGTATTTTGATTAACAACAGCCCTCTTAGAATCAAAGCTACAAGTTGAGTGTGAAATCCAAGACTCGATAAATATGCTGTCTTCGTAGGAGACAGCATCTTTCTGTCACAATTTGTAATCTTTAACATCCTTTAGGATGTGAAGCAGAAAGAAAATAAATGAATTAATATAGAAACTCGGAAACTTACAGAGAATACCTTTATTCGGGGAATTAAGGCAGGGCCTCCATATGCAAATGCTGTATACAGCTGAACTAGCGTTGCTCCGGATCTTATTTTTTTGTATGCATCCTCACCACTGCATTGAATGCATAATTCAAATTAACAATGGAGGTGTAAATATAGTTAAAATAACGGTAGTGACGATGGTGATGACGGTGATAGTAACATCGTTGAGATGATGAGATGAATTGGTAATGATTAATAGGTATACGGACTTTACCTGCTAATACCACCACAGCCTATTAAGGGGATATTTCCCTGCAAAGAAGTATGCATGTCAACTTTATAAGCATGATACACTATTTAAAAACTTTACAAGAAAAACAACAGAAACTCGGACGAGTCGAGGTATCTGAAAGCTTTACAAATTTGATTTGAAAATGGTGTTGCATAGAGAAGATATTAAGAAACAGCAAGAAACCATCAAAACTTCAATAATACGGGCAGCTCGTCAAACTATGAAGCTTTAGGTCCTCACATCCAAATTCAAAGTATAATCAGGGACAAACAACATAATAATCAAATTATAATGCCCTCAAGAGTATAAACTTGAAGCATCTTGGGATGTTCAATAAGGTAATGAAATATGGGGAAAAAACATATACAGTTCTCATTGGCCAAATTATAAAAATCACCCCAATGTTTTATATAGTAAACTTCCACTTCTGTATTTTCGAGAGTGTGGCTTTTGGCAAAGAAAGGCAGAAGATATTATCATATCGAATCACTACAATCATGTTTAAAAATAGAAGATAGGACGAATGAAAGACCAACAGACCCGATATATCAGATTTTTTTTATATGAATAGATAACATACCCTTGTTAGCATGTACATCTCCTTTAAGATGTTGTTTGACAAATCAAAGAGAGGCTTCCCACTTAAGCCACCAACTTCTGCAGAGACTGGATTTTTATCTACAGGTTCTGATCTCGAAATGGTTGTGTTTGTTATAATCTAGAAAACAGGAAAGAGGGGAATGTCAGGGAAAATATGGAAAAGCAAAAGAGAAAAAAATCATATGGGAAAAATGAGTAAAAGAGCAAAATTGTCATATGGATTATAAAGGCATATATAGAAAGAACGACTTAAGGCCACCATCAAGAAGAAACTTCTAATCATATAGGACGTGGACAAGCAATATACAGAATTTATAATTGGAAGAAAAATACCAATCCATCCAATCGGAGGGCAACAGCAACCTAAAATCAAAGAAAAAGAAACAATAAGAACATAATACAGGTAAGAAATGAAGTAGCGTCTAAATGCAATTAGAGACTTGGGGCATACCGCTGCTATATCCTCAAGGTCTTCTTTAGACAAGTCCGGAGCAATTTTAACTAGCAATGGAGGAGGACCTTCCTCACCCCATTGCATTTCATCACGAGCAGCTTGAACCTTTGACATAAGAAGCAAAGCATAACTGAGAAGAGTGAAGTTCTCCCTGATGTATACAGAAGGATGATTAAGTTTGCAGCTAGAGATTTATACCCTCTTAACAAGATCCTTCAACTGTTTCCTTCCTTGAAGCATACGCAATCCGGGAGTGTTCGGTGATGAAACATTAATAACCTAAGAAAGTTCAAAAAGGAGGTCAATATTACGGCTTATAAATGATCAAATTCAAGAAAAACTCAAAGAAAACTTCTCAAAGTAATACATCATAAATTCATAATGATATTTCTTCTTGAAAAATATGCACTAATCTACCTACAAAGGAGGCAAGTAAAAGAAATCACAAGGAAAGAAATCAGTATATGTGACAATTTTAGACACTACAATCAATCCTGTCATTTATTGTGTGAAACTTTTGCAATCAAAGCAGACTTGAAAGGGATGAAATAACTCAAATAAAGAATATAGAACTACCAAGTAATCGGCATACTGGGATAACGTGTGAACTCCTTGTACATAGTCAGCAGCAGCATCTTCAGTTAACTTATTCTTCCCAAGATTGACTCCTAGAATTCCAGGACCAGCTTTGCCCCCATGTTTAACTTCTTCATTCGAGGGTGATGAAGTACTCGAAGTCTCTAACTTCCTCTTACCATGCTGGGCACCTAATCTCTTTGCAACAGCAACAATTCCTTCACTATTGAACCCACAGCGGTTGATGATAGCACTGCCCAACGAATCAAGTTAGATAGAATAGAAAAACTTGAACACCAACCGACATGAGTCCAAGCAATCAAATCTCTAGTCAAGACCACAAGAAAGAATTGCCTTACTCATGCCCATTTTATAAAACTGGTAAGTTGATATTTCAAAGAAACAGTGGAAAAGGAGAATTAGGTGTTACCCTTCTTGTCGCAGTCTAAAGATGCGTGGCTTTGGATTACCCTCTTGTGGAACAGGGGTTACTGATCCGACTTCCACAAAGCCAAAACCCATACCAAGTAAACCTTCAACAGCTTCGGCATTTTTATCAAAGCCAGCAGAAAGACCTACAGGATTTGAAAACTTCCTTCCCCAAACATCTAATCCCAGAATCGGTGGATCAGGTCTCTTCTCCCTGGGAACCCAACCACGAGCAGCAGCAGCAACAGCTAGTGTATGAGCTTTCTCAGCATCCAAAAGTGCAAAGAAGGGGTTTACAAGCTTAGTCGCTGAGAATAGCCACCCACTGCCAAATTCCAACATCATATAAGTTGATCTCAAATAGATTATAAGATGAGGATTCATTCAAGAATAAGGTATTTCTATCAATGGATCCATAAAATTTAAAACCAAAACATAGAAAAGACTTATTGACAATTAAGATTTTGTGTTCTTCAATGATAGCTATAAATTAAGACCAAAAATGACAAAAGAAAAAATAGAGTGATGAAAATAAAGAAAACAAACAAATTCTCCGTCAACCACGTTACTGTTATTGAAAAGACGAAAAGCTTTGCTACTCCTTACAGCCAATTTAGTCATATAACTTGCAAAGGCGTGCCCATTGAAGTGGCTCGTTCATTTTCCAATTTATTTTTCAGATCAAAGTTCGAACAAATATCAAAATCCAACGAAAGAAAAACCAATAGGAAACTCTAGATAGTCCAATTAATCCAAAAAGGGGAAGCCTTTCTCATTCATGGAATGAAACAAAGTTAAAAAGAAGAGATTTTTCATTGGAATGTACAAAATAAGTACCATAAAGTTGCTTCATCAACAGTACTAACATATGCTCCTCCTGTTATAATTAACCCTATGGTAGCTCCCGTCAATAACCTTCTTCCCTACAACAATGGAAGCAAAAAGAAAATAATATCTTATAACAGAGAAACATGCATACAACCAAATGAATATTATAGTAAGTCAACGCCTCACACTACAAAAGTTAAAAATGCAAAGATTGCAATTTCAATGTTTTAAACTATCACATGAACTGGCAAAAAATACCCTTAATTTGTAAGAAGTCAATGCTCTCAAACGTTCTTCCCTTAAGCAGTTCAAGCAGAAAGAACCCATGTTAATCATCTTAATCACAACTTCCAAAACACCCAGTACCTTAAACTAAACTTAGCTGAACTTTAATTACTTAAAATATTGGAAAGATAAGAAAAAGTAAACAAAATCCCATAAACCCTTTAAACATCACTCATAAAAGGAACTTACTTTCTTTGAAGAATGGGGAATTTTAGGAGCAGAAGTAGCAGCGGAAGAGCAGTGTCTAGAGGGTCCAAATCCAATGGAAGTTGAAATAACCCTTTGGCGCAAGAGATCCTTAAGCAACTTCCCAGCTGTCCTTATTGCCATGAAAATTAAATTAGATAGATTTCAAAACACTTGACACGCAAATTGCAGAGATGGGGACAGAGGGTAAAGGGGAAAAGAAAAGAAAGAATGAAGCTTTATGGGGGGTTTTTTTTTTGGTAATGAAAAGTTGAAAAGAGAGGTGTAGAGGGGTTTTAGGCGAGGAGGTGGCTCGTGAGGTTTATGGTGTCCTCCAGAGAATAGAGTCGCTTACTATTGCTCTTTGCTATATTTGCTCAAATAATAATAAATTAAGAGGAAAAAAAAGTTCTTTCATTTTATAAGAGAACAAGTAAAAGATTCCCAAAAAATGCATTTTTTTAAAATAACGTCAAGATTAAAAATATATTTTTTACATTAGTATTTATATTTAAATAATTTTTTATTTTGATTTGTTTGCTTTTATTTGGGTTGGCTTATGGGCCAAAAATCTAAATCTAAACCCAAACCCAACCTATGTTAAACTATATTTATTATTTTAAATTAATTAATTAATATGACACAAAATTCATAACAATCAAATTTTCAGAAATTTATTATTTATAATTTTTTTAGATTAATTGACGTGATTAGTTTATATTAATTTAAATTTTATGGAATTTTTTGAGATTATGATTTTATTATATTTTCTCTTAATTGGCGTTTATTAAAAAACGCCACTATAGGTGCACCCTATTACGACGTTTGTAGAAAAACACCGCTAAAGAACTAATCTGTTACGGCGTTTATTGAAAAAAACGCCACTATAGATGAACCTATCGGCGTTTGTAAAGAAACACCGCTAAAGTTATCATTTTGTGGCGTTTGAAATGTAAACGGCACTATATGTTTAAAGTTAGTGGCGTTTACTCTCAAAACGCACTAAAAACGCCGCTAAAGAACAGTTTTGATGTAGTGAATTAAGTTTGAACACTACAAATAGATGCATTAACTCCTAAAATATCGAGTAATATCCGAAGAAAATTAAATTAAAAAACAATTATTTGATAGATTAATCATCAATTGATAAGTTAAAAGAATTTTTTAAAGAATAAATTGGAAGTTAAGGAGTTTAATGTTGTTTAATCGAAATTTCGAGATTATATTTTGTAAGTAAAAAATAAAAAACAACTTCGAGAGAAATTTATCCAATTTAGGGGCTACCTCCCACCATTTATCTTGATTCCAAAATTTAAACCAAATAAAGAGAATTAGAATCAAGAAAGGACTAGGAATGGTATTAACCCAATAAACACTTCAAGTAAGGAACCTCATCATTCACAAATGAATCCAAACATTACAAAACAAGGCCAACTGCAACATATAATGAACATAATATTCATGTCTTTAGTAGAAGAGCTAAGAGAATGTATAAGCGCTACACATATTTCCCATTGCGTCCATGCGTGAAACATTTCAGCCACAACCATCCTTTACGGCCAATCGATCGGATACGAGAAGACGACGAGCTTATTTGCTCCTTTTGCGGCCTACAAGTCATCGGTTCGACTTTCGCATGCACCAAGTCCGATTGCGACTTCCTTCTTCATAAACCATGTTTCGAATTGAAACCGTCACTGCAACACCAATCTCATCCCCAACACCTTCTACAACTTCTTCCCAACCCTCGTCGTGACAATCACGGTGCCAAAATCTTCGGTTGCAATGCTTGCGGTGACTACGGCACCGGTTTCGATTACCACTGCTCCCCTTGCGAATTCAATCTCCATATCGGATGTGCTCGGCTGCCCAAAACGATAAAACATGTGGATCATCAACATCGGCTCACCCTCTACTATTCGTTCTCGTTCATCGACCATAACATTACATCCTTTGTCTGCGATGTTTGTGGCCAACATGTCGGAAAAAAGCTCTGGGTTTACTATTGCGATGAATGCGACTTCGGCATCCATCTCCGATGTACGATTACGGATCGTATTGATGGTTTATCTTGAAAACGATTCTTTATCCAAAGGCATGTGATATTAAAAAAAAGAGATCAGATAATATCATCAGACATGAACATGGTCGTGATTTGTAATAAATTTGGTATTGTTTACAAGAAATTGTCAGTTTAAGCGTTTTCGTTAGACACTGTTGCTAATAAGTTAAATCAAAATCCCAGAGACTGAATGGGGAAATCAAACATAGTACAAAACTCAAACATGATTAAATAATTGATATTTTTTAATCGGATTGAGTTTTGTTCACGCTTACTCCGAATATTTCAGGCCTCGAACCATACGGAAACTCATAAGGTATCTCAGACAACCTTGGGGCACCGATCAAGCTTTGTGCTGCCATTGCTCGTGAGTGACAAAGTGATCAGGCAAATGGAGACAAATCCTCATGAACTCTCCCTAAGGGCTTCGCCAAACATTTCCATAGGTAGCATTAAGAGCCCCATGCATGAACTTTTGGGGAAGCCTTTGAGGGAGAGTTAATGAGAAACGTCTTATTAATATATATATATATATATATATATATACCCTCTGAGTAAGAGCTGCAAAGTTTTGGAGACAAAGGAGTTACTTATATAGCCTCAGGATCATCGCAGCTGGCTGGCACCTTATCTCCCACATTGATACAATTACAGATTCTGATAAAGATTAAAAGAATAAGTTCTGTCTGTATGTTTTTCATTGGATTATTATCACATATCAAGCATCTTTATGCACCATCATCTTCTTCTATACAAGATAGGATTACTGGTACAAATTAGACACGTGAAAGATATATATATATGCTCAGCTGTGACTCCAATAACTATTAACTATATATATATATGTTGAAACTGTTGATGACAATTAGGTTGTCTCTTGAATGAACTTAAGAGGTAAGCCATGACAGCGAAATTAAGCTCCTGTTTTTTTCCAAAGAAAAAGGAATACTGATCCTAAGAGAATCTTAATCTTTAAGCAGTATTGCTTCATAATCGTGAGTTGACATTCCATTGGCCCTAAAAACCATATCTCTAGTAATTAACATTTGCATCGGTGAACGGGTGAACAGATTCTTTTTTAATTAAATAACTTATATTGCCTTAGCCCCAAAAATGGCGTCAGTAAGAACAATATTCGAGAGTAAATTAAGACAATTATAGACAAAATACAACAATGAACCGCTAACAGAAGTCCAATTTACTAAGATATATGAAATAGCATTGGTAGTACGATGGATATACTAAACTCATATGATGACGTGAAGAGACAACAAACGACATGTCAAAGAAATTATCACCATTCGTAAGAACTGACAAAGAAACTACAAACCGCGCATGCACATATGTCGAAGGAGATAATCCCCAAAACAAGAAGTTGCAGACATAGGCCACCGTGCCAAGACAGACAAAAAAGGTAGCACAACCAATCTGGAATAGAATAATATGGATCAACGTCAAGCATACAGACCATCACATATTACGCACAAACTCGAATAACGAACAGGTGCCAACATCAGTAAAAAACGACCCTAGAAATAGACTTAACACCAAACAAATAATTGCACGAAACCAAGGATAAACATGAAAACGACCAAAACCTGACCATGCTCCGAAAACTAGATCGGAAAACAACGATAACCATGACCCCCATCAAAGGGGAAGGGGAGGAGAGAATAGTTAATACCCATATTAAACCTTCGTCTCCCTTAAAATACAAGAGGAGTGATTATTTATTTACAATAAGACTAAAGAAAAACAGTAAAATAGCCGCTGGTCAAGGCCAAACGACCACCCCGAGGCCGGAAAGAGGGAGTATAGCAGAGCAGTTCAAAATGAAAAAACAAAAGGAAAGCATTGGTGAACAGATGAATATATGTAGTAAACGAAGAGAACAGTCACCGACTTTGTTAATCTCTCCTTGTGATGCTGCAGCTGATAGTCACTGACTTCATTAGTTGGACAATTCATTTTTCTTAAATTGTTTGCGTTCGATGCTATCTTCAAATATTCTCCTAATTCATTGAAAAACTTTAAAAAATATTTTTATTAATATATATGTTTGGTTGAATTTATACTCATAATTAATTTTACACTATATTTTTATATCTCCCTATAAATAGATATGTTGGGTTATTCATTATTCATTTCATTGCTCTCGTACAAAATAATCCACACATATTTGGTTAAAAGTACAACACTTTTTTTAATAAAAAAATCATTAATTTTATTCAAAAATAGAAAATATTACAAATTAAAATAAAGATTTACAATCATAATCTTAAATTAAGCTCATAATTAAGATAATTTTCTATAATCATTTAAACAAAACTAGCAATTTAATATCACATAAGTACCATAAAAGGAAAGATTAAAATCTGACTAAGAAAATTCGAATAAAGATAGATACAAACAGATCTGATCGTATCGACAAACGAACTATAAAAAGGGATCAAGCTACTAAAAGACCACTGAAAAACCACAAATCAGACTCGAGAGACGTGAAAAGTTATCCACGAACGCATAACGGGTATCCAAATTCAATCCGAGGGTCCAAAGTATGGAAGATCAACAATATAACATATAAGTATCATCTTGATCAGTCGTGACAATGTCTAATCAATCATTAGAAAATAAAAAATGAAAAATGACGACAAAACGGCAAAAATGTGTTAAAAGGCATAAGAAAATGTGTCATACAAACATACTTATTGAAAATAAAAAAAAATAAGAGAAAATAAAAAAATAATAAAAAATACTGACGATCGGCAACTAACATTAAAGTTGATATCATTGTCAATCAACAAAGACAAAAAAAATAAACGACTTACCGACGAGAAATGAAAGAAATCTCTAGTTGCAATTTCTTAATAATATTAGTTAAGTACAACAATTTTAAAAGTTGTACGAGGCAATCAAAGTATATTACTTTGATAAAACTTACGTAACCTCAATTGTCTTCACGATATCGGGCATGAAAAATTAATTTGACAGTTTACCAAAACACACTCGTCTGTCCTCCATTGTAATAATCAAGAGCAGTGATGAAATCATGTATTGCTTGGGAGGGGCTCTTGCCCCTCAAATTTATTTATTTTTCGTGAAATGATATTTTAGCTTTCTATTATTTTAAATATTAATCAAAATATGTCTTATCTCCTCTAATTTTTAGGTTTAAATCATTATTGGGTATATGTTTTTTTTAAGTTAAACAAGTTAATCTCTCTCGATGTTTAATTATAACTCCGTCTCTGAACTAGAGTGATAATATATTGGCAGTCAAGTTTACCAACAACACACAACAGAGACAAGCCTCCTCTTTGGTTCATCAGATTGCAAAATTACTTGGTCCAGAGTGGCATACATATCTGAATCCAATATCCCTCGTGAAGTCAACACCGCAGCACACTTTCTTGCACAACATAGAAAAAACATGCCAGTGGGTTTTTCCATTGTTTAAGTCCTTCTAGCTGTTAAGAAATTGTTCAACTAGATGAATGTCTTCCGGCGAAGGGGTAGGGTAGACCTTAGCTTCATCTTTATTTCTTATTTGTAACAACAAAAAATAGCCGGTGGCTCTTGTGATGGGGACTCTTGTTAGCTATAGTGCAAATGATGGCCCTGGTCCTCGGCTCGGAGACTGAGGCCTGCCATATGAGCACAGCGGACAGGGCCGATTCAAGTGAGCCGAACAACTTGGGGATCAGTAATGAAATGAACCCAGAAGATACAAATGGTCTCTTTAGACCGAGTGGAAGATAGAACCCTAGAACAAGAAGAAGCACTTGAAAATGTGATCCTCTGGTTTGGGTTGCCACGTCCCATAATCTTTGGCTTCTAATGTATATTTGATGAATTGGATCTTTATCTGTGATGGGTGTCGGTTGGTGCATAACTTGCAGTCTCAATAACTCTCGTCATTGTAAAGGATTATTGACAAGGAGTCGTCTTCTTGTCATTGTAAAAGATTAGGGTTTTCATGGTTTAGGGAGAAGCCACACCTTGGGGCTTTAGGGTTTATATCGTTTGGTACTGTGTTTTCGTGTTTTCAGGGTTTGTAAGTTAAACAAATTCCACATACTTACGTATGATAATAAGGAGAAGATGACTGCAATAGATTCATGAAATAAATACTTAAATCCGACTGATCAACATGCTTAAATAAGAGAAATATACCTAAGTTCAAGCTCACGTATTCTCGGGAACCAATCAAGATTATGATGATGCCCATCAGTGACAAAGTAACTCTGAAATCAAGACACGTCCGTAAAACGGTAAAAGCAAATTTACTCTTTTACTCTAATCTTTCACATTCGTTCTATGAACTGAGATGTGCGAACCATCTATGGCTTTTGTGCTATCCGATTGACTGAGAGCATGCAAGACAATGTCTCATGACCCTCCCCAAGGGCTTCGCCAAGTATTTCCATATGTATGGCATGTTGGGGAAGCCCTTGAGGGAGAGTTAACGAGAAACGCCTTGATCTTGTAATTATCTGAGTAAGAGCTGCAAAGTTTTAGAGACGAAGGGCATGCTTATATAGGGTTATAGCAGCTGGCTGGCACCTAATCTCCCATTTTCATACAATTACAGATTCTGATAAAAGATTAAAAAGAATAAGTTCTGCTTGTTTTCTTCGGATTGCTAATTATCACATATCAAGCATCTTTCCACATCTGCTTCTTCGTGACAAATTGACAAATATATATCTTAAAGTAAATTCATTCACGTTTCTTATATGAGGCTCTTAATCAAAGACTTATTCCATTATCTACACGTATTCATATGAATAGTTTTTGTTATACTTTTATCTGAATTCTGCAATAATTGATGAATTTGTGATGGATTCGGAGGCTAGTGGGTTGAATATTTACGACCATAACGCATTATTAAACTTGTCAGGGTATGGGATGAAGCCCTCTTTATTGATCTTATCGCACGTTCAATCCGTATAAGATTAAACTTTTAATTATATTTTTTAATTATGCAAGTCTTCTTTGGATAGTTGCTGCAATTTAAGGTTTTATAAGAAATTCAATCCGTACAAGCACAAATCTCTTGACTCTTATGTTATTCTCGACATTATAATTAATTTCTCTTCATATTCTTCTGATAATTATGATTGTCAGTATCTTATTAATTGTTTTTATCATCAATTAGTGCCTTGTTTGGACGATCTATAGGAGCATTTTATATCGCTTCGCCACTTAAACCCCGAGAGATAGCCCCTAATATACTGAATCTGTTGATGGCTACTATGTTGTCTCTTGAATGAACTTAAGAGGTGAGCCATGACAGCGAAATCAAGCTCCTGTTTTTTCCCACTGAGAAAGGAATAATGATCCCAAGAGAATCTTAATCTTTAAGCAGTGCTGCTTCATAATCGTGGGTTGACATTCCATTGGCCCTAAAAACCATATCTCTAATAACATAAAGTGTATATGCATGCATGTGGAAGGAGAGCAAACAAACCTTAGCCATTGAAGGAACCACATTTATCCCAGTCCTGGTACCTGTTTTACTCATCTTCATCATCATAGCTTGGAAATAGGGATACTTCATCACGTCTTGATCAATAAAGGAGTATAGCTCATAAAAACAACCTTCCTTTTCCGCTTCAATGGATGAACCATACACGTTGACAAACCAACACTGAGAACAATTCTCTTTAAATTTCCCTAGGAGCGCCACAAATTTGTTGACAACAAACTGATCCTTTACTTCAATCTTCTCCTCATCCCATAAACTTAACAAAACACCTGTCGGCCTCACTGATGGAACCACAGCACAACCTTGCAATGATCTCCCTCTTAACCTCCTCAACAGTGACAATTTAACCATTTTGACTTTGGATTCATGTAGGAAAACCATCATAGGCTTCTCCACGATCTTACGCCTTACCACCCTAACCTTCTCCTTTCTCCCCAAACCCCGCACGTTCCAAGTAAGACACGAAAAATTTAACATAGAGAAAAAATCCAAATGCCTCCATAGAACGAGACAAGGAATTAACGTCCATTCTCCCAACCCCTCTTCCCATTTGGTCGAGATTCTTCGCAAACACTCTCTTTCCTCCCCTTAACGTTATACCCAGTAAACTACTAACCTTCCAAGTTTTATTAATTTCCTCGTCAGAATGAACATCGACGAAAGGTGGTTGAATAGGAGAGATCACCTCGTCAGACACACTTTTCCTGGTCCTTTTATATACCTTGTTGTCGTAACCGGTTTTCGTCCGGGCACGATTTTTTTTTATTTGGCGGGAAAAGTGATGTGAATAAATGGTTTTTGAAAATAATTTGGGAGTCGTCATCTGATCTGCGTTTATAACCAAAAATTCGTTCTTTTTAATAATAAAAAGGGATTCGTGGTCGGTTACGTTTAGGGAAGGATTAGCACCCCTACAACGCCCAAAATTGGTATTTTTTAATTATAAATTGTCTCTATTATTAAAATTTAAAAAATTCAAAATATATTTAATTTATAATCTTATTATTTCAAAATTATATAAAAATATTTATTTATTTAAAAATATCGGAAAATGACTTCTAGGTGTCTTAAGACAGCTCTTTTCTTTGATATTAATAAATATTAATTTAAATAAAATTAAATAATAATTTTTATAATATTTAATTTTAAAATACCAGAATAGGACATCCAGTTGTATTAAGACTGCCCTTTTCTTAGATATTGAATATTAAAGTAATTTATTAAAAAAATATAAATTATTATTTATTATATATATTTATGACTATATAATAATAATAAAAATATTTAAATATATAAACAATTAAAACAATAAAAATACAATTAGAACGATATATTTAAAAGCAGTAAAATAAATGAAAACATTTAAAATTAGTGACTAAATTATAGTAAAATTAAAATTAAAAGCCTAATTCATAATTAATCAAAATTATAGGGATTAAACATGCTATTTTCTTATTTTATTACTTTAGTGACTAAAATAAAATTATATAAAATTCGGATATTAGATTAAAACAAATTAAAACATACTGGATAAGATTGAAATATTAATTAATAAAATTACAAGGGCTAAATCGGTTATTTACTTAAAATATATATAATTTCAGTTAAGGACTAAAATACATATATATAAAATTCCTAAACCGAATTAAAATAATCTAAAATTTAATTTAGTGACTAAAATATAAATTTGTAAAAATACTGGACTGCGGGCGGGCTTTAACTTTTAATAAATTACAAACAGACAGCTCCCCAAAACGACGTCGTTCGGGGAGGGGTATTTAAATCCGGTTACAGCTGGCCCGTCGGGCCAGCAGCTCATTTCTCTCTTTTCTTCTCTCTCTCTAAAATGAGAGAGTTTAAATTCTCTCTCGCTTCTCTCTAAAGCTGAGAGAGAGCCCCGGCCGGCAGTCGCACTCCGGCGTCGGCAACCACCGCCGGCCACCACACGCGGTGGCTGGATTTTTCCTAAATACCCCCAAATAACCTCCTAAACCCTATTAGGCCGAATCCGGCGTTAGTTTCCCCTAAAAAACTCCCGATCGGAGTAGATCTGAAGAAATACCTTCGGGTATTTCGAATAGTTTGGTCGGCCCGTAGCGTCTTCGATCACCGGTGGCTTCCTCGGTAAGCTTTCCCTTCTTTCTTGGTTTCTAATTTTTTTGTGGTTTTGGTTGTTGTTGGGTTGTATTTGTGTCTCTCTTCGGTTCCTTCCTCTCTGTTCTTTTTTTTCTTCTTTTCTGTTTTCTGTCGCGTCCTCTCTTTCTTGCAGGTGGGGTGGCTTTTATAGCCACCACTGAGGCTCTCGTTGGACCAGTTCCAGATGAGTTCTGGTGAGTCACCAAACTATGGGGTGAATCACCCCATAGCTGCGACGTGGACGGCCGGCGTGGTGTTTCTAGAGTCTTCGAAGAGGCGGTGATGTCGTGGCTACAGCGGGGTGGAACACCTGGATGTGGCAACTGGGCTCTTCTGGAAACATGAGGCGGCACCGCACGGGGCTTCTGGAAACGGCAGATGATAACCTAGGGTTAGGAAACCCTAGGGTTTCCTTTGCTGGAACCATCTGTGGACCGTTGGATCTCTCAGATCCAACGGCTGAGATCATTGGCGGCTGGCTGAGAAGAATGAAACCCTAATTGGTTTAGGGTTTCTGTTAGGCCATTTCTGATTGGAATTGTAAACGGGCTTCGGGTTTTGGGCTTGTAAAATATATATATATATATATATATATTAATAATAATAATAATAATATTTAGTAATAATAAATTTAATAATAATAATAAAATTTAAATGAAAAAAATGATGTCTACAGCTGCCTCTCTTTGCTCATCATTGTGTTAACAAGAATAGAGCAAAGACGAAAAAGACAATAATTTTTTCATTTGGCTTCTTTTGAGCAGGATGGAAATGTTTGAAAACATCATGCACTGAAGGGCTTACAGATGACCCGAAGGCTTTGAAAACATCAAAAAGCTCCCGAAGGCTTTTTGGAAACATCATGCACTGAAGGACTTACAGATGACCCTAAGGCTTTGAAAACATCAAAAAGCTCCCGAAGGCTTTTTGGAAACATCATGCACTGAAGGACTTACAGATGACCCTAAGGCTTTGAAAACATCAAAAAGCTCCCGAAGGCTTTTTGGAAAACATCATGCACTGAAGGACTTACAGATGACCCTAAGGCTTTGAAAACATCAAAAAGATCCCGAAGGCTTTTTGGAAACATCATGCACTGAAGGACTTACAGATGACCCTAAGGCTTTGAAAACATCAAAAAGATCCCGAAGGCTTTTTGGAAACATCATGCACTGAAGGACTTACAGATGACCCTAAGGCTTTGAAAACATCAAAAAGCTCCCGAAGGCTTTTGGAAACATCATGCACTGAAGGACTTACAGATGACCCTAAGGCTTTGAAAACATCAAAAAGCTCCCGAAGGCTTTTTGGAAAACATCATGCACTGAAGGACTTACAGATGACCCTAAGGCTTTGAAAACATCAAAAAGATCCCGAAGGCTTTTTGGAAACATCATGCACTGAAGGACTTACAGATGTGGGAAATAGTTTACTAAGTAAAAAACTAAGGAAATCGTTTTCTTACTTTTCAACAATTTCATTTTAGAAAAGATTGAATGCACTCAGATGTATCAATGTAATGCATTGTCTTTTGTGTAAATGATATTCTTATGAATGCATGAATGTTGATGCAATCTTCGTTTGACTTCAAAGTGGTGAACTTGATCTTCCTTCACTTCATCATTTATTGCCAGGGTTATCTCTGGATATTAGTGTAGAAACTTATGCTATCAAGCTTGCATTTCTGCAGAATCTTCTGATCAACTTGTATCTTGGCATCTTCTTTGCTTCATGAAAGTCTCAGAAGAAATGTTTCATTTGTGGAACTCTTGCTGTAGTCAAAATTATGACCCTGATGCCCCATTTTGTCTTGGATTAAACTAACTTTATTTGCTTGGACTTGTGTGCAAATCCCATAAAGCTTTCATTTTTGAAAAGAGAATCTATCATCTTTAAAAAGAGAATCTATCATCTTTGAAGAGTGTAGATATAGATATGCCTGACTCAGCAGGGATTAATTAGGAGAGTAGAGTCTGTTCTAATTTAACTCTTGAAACATCACAAGGAAGATTTATTCCAATTTCTTTCATGTCTCCACATATAATCAGATCTTGAATAAGGTAACTTGGACCAATATCATGTCGAGATGCTTAACAACAACCTGTAGTTCAACCTTAGTTGACCCTATTAGTTTCTTGTTTAAAATTTCAGCTCTCCTTGGAAAGAAATCTTCATTATATCTTACTTCTAATCTTGGGGTTGAAGAAGACAAACTTCTTCTTGAATGGAAACCATATGATTGCAACATTGGTTC
Organism: Hibiscus syriacus; assembly: GCF_006381635.1. Lineage (NCBI taxonomy): Eukaryota > Viridiplantae > Streptophyta > Magnoliopsida > Malvales > Malvaceae > Hibiscus > Hibiscus syriacus. The sequence goes on along the minus strand of NW_024062340.1, from coordinate 26,452 downwards.
AACACCATAATCATTGGTTCGTAAAACATTTGACAATACATTCATCTTTTCCTGTGGTTTCTGCTCGGATTATTGGTCAATGAAGAATTTGACAACACATTCATCTTTTTCTGTGGCTTCTGCCAAGATTTCTCAATCATTGAAGCTCTTTGCCTAGCGTTCAAAGCTTTTGTATGATGTCACAAGACCATTTGAGAACAAAACTCAATAGGGATACAAGTGATATATTGGTATGACCAAAAAGTTGGTCAAATTCACAATATATGCTGGTGTCGAATTGAATAGAAGACACTAATTACTCTTGATATCATCTCGGGCAAAGGCAAATGTAATACCGATCACATTTTCTTCTGTAATGAGCATTGTATAAAGTAGAAACACTTCAGCTATAGGATCTATATACAAAAAGATATTCATGGATTTCTTGCTGCTGGGGATGAAACGCACATGATAAACCCCAAAAAATTCAATTCAGCCTGGCTGGCAATGATAACTTCAGTAACATCGGGAAAGAGCAATATACATGAGCTTCTCTCTTCAATGTCATCAAGTAAACAAAACTGATGTGAAAAATAGCTTCGTAACCTCAACAGTATGGTTGAAACTAACTGACATGAATTTCAAAGAAATATTTTCAATTATCACCGACACACAAAAGGCCAAATTCAGATTTCGAGGTCTCGAGGAACTGATCTTTGGATTGAATGGTCTACAAAGGGACCATCTTTATTCATGCAACCATGATGTAGCTTAACAAAGAACACATTGTCAGGTGACACATGGTTTAAGAAGATTGGGTATTTGAAACCATACTTGCTGAATAAATATTTGTTCAACAACAGGACCCTAATGCAACTGCCTGATGAACGAAGCAATTATGTGTAGTCAGATTGACTGTTATTGTTTCACCATTTTCATTCTTCATATCTCTATATCTCATTGGAAATATTTGTTCAAGTCAATGATCTTGACACATGATGATGTGGGCCTTCAGCATGCCCTAACAATTACTGATACGAACGTTCAAAATACATCAACATTCTTCATTCTGATTGAAATGGGCTTTCAGCATGCCCCGATATTTGCTTCTTGTTAATCTGAGCCTTCAAAATGCCCACATAGATCTGTCTGAAGGAACCTTTAAAATGCCCCAACATTTGCTGATACAGATGTTAAAAGTGTGCTCAACATTACTTCTTGTTGAGATGAGCCTCCAAAAATACCCAAATATTCATATTGATGTGAGCCTTCAAAATGCCCCAATATTCTATTTATGGTTGAAATTGGCCTTCAATATGTCCCTCTAGATCTGTCTAAATTGGGCTTTCTAGATGCCTCAATTTTCTATTTCTGGTTTACTCTCGACGTCTGTTTGACTTGAATATCATGATCCCTACAAGGTTCAATTTTGACAATACACTGTGGTGGATACTTGTGGCTTTATTCGTGCTCCAAATATGTTTATCCTGAATACTCTCATTCTGGTGTCACTAAACAATAATATTGTCAAGTAACTAGAGAAATTCTCTGTTGATATTGTCACAAACTTAAGAAGTACTCAATCATTCTGACAGAAACGTCTGAGATATGTGTCTTCTGAATGAGGTGACCATTTTCTGTATCTGGAGGGATTTAGTCGGACAGAGTAGTAAAAATAGCTTGGTAATCCGTTCCAGGCTGACACAGTGGCTTATCATCTTTCAGTGAAGGCCATCTCTGAAATATACTTTTCTATGGGAGAGAAACCAATTTATGCAAACAGTAATCTGATGCAATGGCAAGACTACATATACAATGGTATAAGCTCATCAAAAATCCGCACCCATGCAACATGTTGATCCTGATAACAACTCATCTGATTATGAAGCGATCTTTCAGGATGATTTCACAGATATTGATAGTTCTTCTGATATCGAGGAAATCATGAATTATGATTCTGATGAGGAGAGTAAACTGTTATACTTGACAAAAATGGGATTCTCAGAGGTTGAGGCTTCAATAACCATGGAGAGATGTGGTTCAGATTCATCAATTGCAGAATTGACAGATTTTATATGTGCTGATCAAATGGCTAAGGTTACTGATGCACTTCTTATGGTAGAAGATAGGAAGCCATTATGCAATGATCCCAATTACAAGCAAAGGCGAAACTTGGGCTATGATTTGTGGAAAAGGAAGAAGTAGAGGAAGCTTGAAAAGAAGCTTCTTAATGAAGATGATCATGCAGTTCATCTTTCAATTCCATAAATCGGTTCTGGGGTTCCTACCGAATCAGATCAGATAACTCAAAGAACACTTCCAGAATATGCTATTGGGTCTCCTTATTTCTACTATGAGCAAATTCATCTTTTAAATCCAATGATTGGTTTTAGGGTTCATACCAAACCAGATCAGATAACTCAAAGAACACTTCCAGAAGATGCTATTGAGTCTTCTTATTTCTACTATGAGCAAATTCATCTTTAAAATCCAATGATTGGTTTTTGGGGTTCATACCAAACCAGATCAGATAACTCAAAGAACACTTCCAGAAGATGCTATTGAGTCTTCTTATTTCTACTATGAGCACATGGCACTTGCTCCAGTTAATGTTTGGACTGGAATATCACAGTACTTATTCGATGTAGAGCCAGAATTTGTAGATTCGAAGCATTTTCATGCTACTACACTGAAAAGGGCTATATTCATAATTCTGCCAATTGAGAACAGATTTTCTCTTATTCTGCTTCCTCCATGTGCTGATGCTTTTCCATTGACAAAGAAATGATGGCCTTCCTGGGATCCAAGAACAAAGTTGAACTGTTTATAAACATGTACAGGAAGTGCCAAATTGACAGAAATGATCTATAAGGCTCTTGAAGCTTATGACAATGAGCCACCTTCGAGTGTCCAGAAGTATGTTCTTGATGAGTGCTGAAAATGGAATCTGGTATGGGTTAAAAAGAATAAAATTGTTCCACTTGAATCTTATGAGGTGGAAATGCTTCTAGGTTTCCCTAAAAACCATACACAAGGATCTGTATAGAGACATGTTCCATGATGGTATCAATGTCCTGTCTCTTTTCTCTATGATCAATGATGCAGAAGTTGCCTTTTACTGTCTTGGCATACTTTTGAAAAAAGATGTGCAAGAACTGAATGATGATCGGTTGGAGCAATTGATGAGTAGTTTTGTCGAATTTGACCTTGTTGTAAGTGGCATCCAACGTAACAACCTTACTGGAAGAAATAAACATCATTGTGAGGGGCTTGAAGATTTTTGTTGGTGCATTTACTTGCAATGATTGCTACAACAAACTCTCTTCTGCTGCTTTAATATATCCCACTCTTTTCGAATTATGGAACGGTTTAGTGGACAGTAAAATTTGTCATCTTCAACTTTTGGAATCCTGTAACCAATGTTACCCTATATAAAAGGCATATAAGGGTATATTATGTTCCAATGTCTTATTCTGTGCCATAAGTCCTCAAATTCAAATTCAGCAATCTTCTGAAGGACATAATGAATATCATCTTGACAAAGAAAATGATCAGCATAGAAGAAGTAGCAATAATGTATCAAGATTTGAGCCAGCATCACGGTATAACCAGAGTGCAGGTAGTGACTTGCTCATGGCTTTATGATGTAATCTTCTAGAGAACATGAATTGATGGTTGGGGAAAATAATTTGTCTGGTGATGCTTATCGCCCTCAGCATGAGATAAACGATAATCTTTCTTGATGAATTGCTAATGTCATAGGAGAGTGTCACAAGTTCAATTCTCTGACTTTCTGGCTTCTTGGACCACTTGCCTTCAAAAATGTGAAGCGCTTCATTCTTCTGGCTTCGTTCATTCTTCTTCTATAACAAAGGTAGAATAAGCAACAATTGCTTCAAAGACCTTTCTCATTTGAGACTGTCCTGTTTGAAAATGTTTTTTCTCCTTTCTTTATTGAAGAATGAAAGAATTTTGCAAAGTGTTGCCTATTATAGGTTCACAATAAAATCAAATCATACACATGAATTCAAAGAATATCAAAATAATCAACAATTCTTTAATGTTTGAGAATTATAGCTCTTTGACAAGTATCAAAATTTGGGTTGGTTTCAGGATGGCTTTCCTATTTTCTATGGTTACATCTATTTAAGATGTCACTCCTCTCTTTTTGTGAACTTTGTCACATGCCTCACTTTAAGGACTTGATATTTTAACTGGATGCGTACAAAATGACGCAACTAGGATTGTCAATTACTAGACTTTCTAGAGTTCTTCCATTTCAATTCTCTGGAATTTTTCATTTAGACTCATCTAATCAAAGTAGTGCGAAAATATCGGTCTAAAAATGAAATTTCTGAGTGCTTGTGTGAAGTTGACTATAACAGGTGTTTCGTAACTCCCTTAGTCCATTTGTTAACACATTTGCCATTTTGTCTAGCTGAATTCAGCTTTATTGTATATAATAATATAAACACCTTTATCAGGCTAATTGAAACTTATCCATAAAGCCGGGGCGATTAACCAATTGCTCTAGAGGGACAGTTTTATTGCATATAATAATATAATGGGTTAGCTGACTATTATCCATAAAGCCAGGGTGATTAACCAATTGCTCTAGAGGGACAACTCAAGCTTTATTGTATAATAATATAACATGAGTATTTAAATCCAATTTCTTAAGCTTGTTAAGAAGAACCTGTTATAGTCTAGGTGTTTTGGTGGAATTCAGAAAATCTCTTCGTTAGAATTTAATTCCCAAGCAACTGACTTAAACTAGATTTACCTATTTGTAAAAATTATGTTCATCATCAAACGTCATCAATAGAAAAAATACTCTAGTCGGTTTTGTAATGTAATACACCAATGATGCCCCATGTTGTACGCTCCTATATATAAATACCAAGCTTTTTTTGTAATTTCTTTCAATAGGAGTAGGCTATCTCATATTTGTAATAGGATAGTATTTGGGTGTATTTCTTCTGGGGTAAGGTCAAGGGTCCTTGTTTTTCTGATTTTCAATCTTGATATTTTGTCAAAGATTACAACTCTAATCATGAATAATTTTTAATCCAGTTGATATTCAAAGAACTGGAAGCTTACAAAATTGATTCAATGCAACACAAATTTATTTATTGCACAAAAAGCGGAGAAAGGAAAAAAAAACAAGTTCAAACAAGATGCTAAAAATAGAAAAGTACTATAGTGGTAGGTAACACTTCTTTATCTATTATGCTTCATTACTTCTCTAATGTTGGGTATGTAATAGGATCAGGATTCTCATCCTTATTTGCCCCCCATTTCTTGATCATTTCTTGTGTCAAAACCCCTTTGTCAACAAGCATCTCAATTTCTTTTAACAGTGGCCTACAATTGCCTGTAGAATGCCCGGATACCCCCAAGTGAAAATTACAAACTCTGTCTTGACCATAGCTATGAGCAGAAGGGTTTGGTGTCACTTTAGTTGGTCTTGGTGTGATGTATTGACCTTTAACCAAATGAGGATACAAGTCTAAAATGGAAGTTTGGTTCACTTCCAAAGTTTTTCTTGATCGCATGACTTTCTTTGGTCGATCCGAACAGTTACTTGCTCTTTTTCTTTTGCAGTTGCGGGGATTCTGGATGCGACATACATTTACATCATCAGCTTTTGTTTTCTGATCAGTTGGGCTCCTGGATGCGACTTTTGAATTTTCTTCACTGATTACATTCTCAATTAAATCTCCAGTTGTCACAAGATTCTCGAATTCCTTTGTCGGATTTGCCTGCATCAACTCGCAGAAAGGAGCGGGAAGGGAATTACGAAACATATGTGATATCTCTTCTTCTAACATGGGAGGTTGAACTTGTGCTGCCACTCCTCTCCATCTTAGGGCATATTCTTGAAATCTTTCATTGGTTTTCTTCTTTACTCTTCGAAGATCCATACGTGTTGGAGCTAAGCCTTTAACATACCGATATTGTCTCAAAAATGCATCAGCTAGATCTACCCATCTCTTGATCTGTTCTTGGGTCAACTGATTGTACCAGACTACTGTTGGGCCAACAAGACTATCATGGAAAGAGTGAATTAATAGATCATCAGAACTCAAATATCCTTCCATTTTTCTGCAAAACATTCTCAAATGGATTAAGGGACAACTGGTGCCATCATATTTCTCAAAATCAGGCATTTTGAATTCATGGGGAATAATCAAATCTGGAACTAAGCTGAGCTTTCTTGCTTCTAATTCTTTATGGTGGGCACTAACATCTTTCATGTTTCTGATTGCTTTCTTTGTCCTCTTGACTTTCTCTTCACATTGTGAATAATTAATGAGGCTATTCTTTGGGTTCAAGTGGGATGCCCCAGGGTATATTATCTGTCTCGACTCTTCAATCTGATAGCACGATTTCTCTTTAGCAGTTATCTTTTCTTTATCAGATTCCATTCCCTGAATAATTTGATCTGATCCATCTGGTATTGAATCTGATGTTTCTTTCCTTATATCCTGAGGTAACCTTGTCAATTGTTCTAGCCACTGATCTTGTAGTCCCTCATAGGATTGCTCCATTGTTTTCATGATGATAGTAAAGTAATATGAATGAATGGTCTTGGTTTTTACTGTTACAGAACCTTTCAAGAATTATTTACATGTTTTTATAATTAAAGTACATAACAGTACTTAAATAAAAATGTGAAAAATGCATAAATGGAAAAATAAGAATGCAAAATGTGCAATTCAAAGGCAAACATAAAAGTATGAATGCAAAATGAAAAATGCAAAGATGCAAAATGAAAATGCATGTATGAAAAGGTGTTTACTCAAGAGTGATCATCTTAAAACAGATTTCATTGAACACAAAAGTTTCGGTACATTAAACAAAACTCTTACATGTAGGGAATAGCTTTCACTCCTAATTTCTCTATTTCACTTAAAAGCCAAACTAACTTCCACTCATACTCAGGTGTGGAATTATCCATCTGATTTAATTCTCTCGTGAAGCCAGCTAAGTCCACCAGCTTATGAGCCACATTGTTTGCTTGAACAGCAGCTTCCTTCATGATATTGTCCTTTTCCTTCATCTTTCGTGTCAATTCTGGGAGTTGTGAACAATGTTGCTCATTTTTTCTTGTGAGAGAATCTTTATGTTCAAGAAGTTGTCGTACAAGATTGCCATAATCATCTAAGCATTTCTTTAATGTCTTGTTCTTGTCAATAGTGGCTTTTAATTCAGTATCAATCTCATGCTGATAGATCTGATATGATGCTTCCATGTTGGTCATAGCACTATTCAACATTTGATTTTTGGCTTGACATTTTCCCAATTCAATGGCAGTTGTATTGCGTCTTTCTTCTGCAACTCTTGAATTATGACAAAACTTTTTGGCTTGACCTTTATGTATGTTACAATTCTTTTTCAGTTTGGTGACCCCCGTGATCCACTCTTCTGGGGTGTTTCCTATGCCAACATTTTGAAAGGCTTGACTGACCTTCTGGAAATCTTCCTGCATGTTTTCCATTTTGGTGCTCAATTCCTTGTTTTGATCCTTCAAATGACGTATTTGAACTTCGAATCTAAGCAAATCTTCTTCCTTTTAGACGCCCCTACTGATGCTCTTACCTTTGAATACATTTGGTGTTGATCTGGAAGGATCTTCAGTTACCAAACTAGGTTGATCATTTATCATAAACTGCAAGATTCCCTGATCCAAAAGACTTTGAACTCGACGTTTAAAAGCAAGGCAATTCTCAATGGTATGTCCTTGAGCTCCGGCATGATATTCACAATAAGCGTTGATGTCATACCACTTCGGATACGGGGGTTGGAATGGTTTTATGTAGTACGGGGCCACTTCTTGTGCTTCAAGTAGCTTATCATATAATTCTTTATACGATATAGGGATAGAATCAAAATGAGAACCGCCTTTTGTCTTGGATTGATCCTGAATTTTAGATGTCGGAAGCCGACTAAACTTCGATAATTTCAGATTACATGATTTCTTTTCATCTCTGAGAGCTTTTACAGTGGTCACCATTTCTTTGGTATCTCCAGACGATTTGTGAATACGAATGATGATTGTTGGTAATTTCTCAAATTGATTAAGAATTGAAGTCCCTTGCATATTTGAGATTGCATGATTATGTTCATTAAGCTTTCTCTCTTTCTGTGTAGGAATCTCTTTTCTTTTGGCCAAAACAGATATTCTATCCATCATCTTGGACATCTGCTCTCTTATTTCTCGTATCTCCTCTTGCTCTTAAATGGGCATACGATCTTTGGGTGCATAGCTCTTTTCTATCTTCAGAGTTCCCTCAGGATGTCTTTTCTTGGCCGCATCATATTTTGTTTGATCATAGAACTTTTTGTCCATTTATGATTTCTTTCTAATTTGATGAACAGTCTTTTCAGTTAACACCTTTTATTCATGATCATGCAATGCAAACAAAAGAAAATAATTTAAACAAATTAGAGCAAAAATAACATACATGGGAAAATAAGAAAAAATAAAATGGTTAATACCAACTAATTTGAAAGAAAAAATTTATTTATCATGGTATATAATAAATCCTAACCTCATGCTTTCTAATTCCATGCTTTGTTTGGAAAAATTAACCTAACCGCATGATTTCTAGTTCGCATGCATTTATTTAGGGAGAAAAAAATAATAATAAATTAAATAAATTAAAAGCTATAGCTTATTTTTCCTTTGTGTACACCTATGAACAGAGGTTCAGTACTGTCTTAGATTAGGTGAATTTCTAGGGTTTATTATATGCAGAGTTTCAGTTCTAGGAGTAAAGGTACTCGAATTGTCCTTGTTGATGCCCCCTTGGGCTGTCAACCATCAATCCTAGTCCATTACAGACTTAAACGGATCGAGTTCAATTCGAGGGGACACATTTCTCTATACCTGACACAGAGAATAAATTCTCACGAAGACATAGAGCATATGAACCCCGAAAGTTACTTGCTAGGTCTGACACGGAGAATAAATTCTCACGAAGACGTCGCTTTCACTTCCACTTAAAAGGGACAAACTCAATTATAGAGCTTTATGTTATGCAAGTGTTGTGTGTGAGGAGAAATGTTCAAACCTCTGACAGAAAAGTAAATAATAAAATACTTGCAAATAATGAAATATTAATAAGAAAATATATAAATACTATGAAAATAATAAGTATATAAAAAATTTGAAAAGCAAGAATTATAAATATATGAATTTTTTAATTTATAATTAATAGAGACAATTTATAATTGATTTTAAAAGTTTGACCAGTCCCCAGCGGAGTCGCCAAGCTGTCGTAACCGGTTTTCGTCCGGGCACGAATTTTTTTTTTATTTGGCGGGAAAAGTGATGTGAATAAATGGTTTTTGAAAATAATTTGGGAGTCGCCATCTGATCTGCGTTTATAACCAAAAATTCGTTCTTTTTAATAATAAAAAGGGATTCGTGGTCGGCTACGTTTAGGGAAGGATTAGCACCCCTACAACGCCCAAAATTGGTACTTTTTAATTATAAATTGTCTCTATTATTAAAATTTAAAAAAATCAAAATATATTTAATTTATAATCTTATTATTTCAAAATTATGTAAAAATATTTATTTATTTAAAAATATCGGAAAAGGACTTCTAGGTGTCTTAAGACAGCTCTTTTCTTTGATATTAATAAATATTAATTTAAATAAAATTAAATAATAATTTTTATAATATTTAATTTTAAAATACCAGAATAGGACATCCAGTTGTATTAAGACTGCCCTTTTCTTAGATATTGAATATTAAAGTAATTTATTAAAAAAATATAAATTATTATTTATTATATATATTTATGACTATATAATAATAATAAAAATATTTAAATATATAAACAATTAAAACAATAAAAATACAATTAGAACGATATATTTAAAAGCAGTAAAATAAATGAAAACATTTAAAATTAGTGACTAAATTATAGTAAAATTAAAATTAAAAGCCTAATTCATAATTAATCAAAATTATAGGGATTAAACATGCTATTTTCTTATTTTATTACTTTAGTGACTAAAATAAAATTATATAAAATTCGGATATTAGATTAAAACAAATTAAAACATACTGGATAAGATTGAAATATTAATTAATAAAATTACAAGGGCTAAATCGATTATTTACCTAAAATATATATAATTTCAGTTAAGGACTAAAATACATATATATAAAATTCCTATACCGAATTAAAATAATCTAAAATTTAATTTAGTGACTAAAATATAAATTTGTAAAAATACTGGACTGCGGGCGGGCTTTAACTTTTAATAAATTACAAACAGACCCCTCCCCAAAACGACGTCGTTCGTGGAGGGGTATTTAAATCCGGTTACAGCTGGCCCATCGGGCCAACAGCTCATTTCTCTCTTTTCTTCTCTCTCTCTAAAATGAGAGAGTTTAAATTCTCTCTCGCTTCTCTCTAAAGCTGAGAGAGAGCCTCGGCCGGCAGTCGCACTCCGGCGTTGGGAACCACCGCCGGCCACCACACGCGGTGGCCTGATTTTTCCTAAATACCCCCAAATAACCTCCTAAACCCTATTAAGCCAAATCCGGCATTAGTTTCCCCTAAAAAACTCCCGATCGGAGTAGATCTGAAGAAATACCTTCGGGTATTTCGAATAGTTTGGTCGGCCCGTAGCGTCTTCGATCACCGGTGGCTTCCTCGGTAAGCTTTCCCTTCTTTCTTGGTTTCTAATTTTTTTGTGGTTTTGGTTGTTGCTGGGTTGTATTTGTGTCTCTCTTCGGTTCCTTCCTCTCTGTTCTTTTTTTTCTTCTTTTCTGTTTTCTGTCGTGTCCTCTCTTTCTTGCAGGTGGGGTGGCTTTTATAGCCACCACCGAGGCTCTCGTTGGACCGGTTCCAGATGAGTTCTGGTGAGTCACCAAACTATGGGGTGAATCACCCCATAGCTGCGACGTGGACGACCGGCGTGGTGTTTCTAGAGTCTTCGAAGAGGCGGTGATGTCGTGGCTACAGCGGGGTGGAACACCTGGAGGTGGCAGCTGGGCTCTTCTGGAAACATGAGGCGGCGCCGCACGGGGCTTCTGGAAACGGCGGATGATAACCTAGGGTTAGGAAACCCTAGGGTTTCCTTTGCTGGAACCATCTGTGGATCGTTGGATCTCTCAGATCCAACGGCTGAGATCATTGGCGGCTGGCTGAGAAGAATGAAACCCTAATTGGTTTAGGGTTTCTGTTAGGCCATTTATGATTGGAATTGTAAACGGGCTTCGGGTTTTGGGCTTGTAAAATATATATATATATATATATATATATATATATATTAATAATAATAATAATAATAATAATAATATTTAGTAATAATAAATTTAATAATAATAAAAAAATTTAAATGAAAAAAATGATGTCTACACTTGTCAAAAAACCGCTCCCCCGACCTCCTTCCGATGCAATTTCTTTAAAGCATCTCAAGTTTCTCTGAATAAGACCGCTTAATGGGGTTTTAGACATAATATCCTGCCCAGACCCATAAGACTCCCCTAATTTTGCATTTAAATGACCATCGGAACCAGAATTATTTAATTCAGCCATATTCATTTTAGGCCCACTGACTTTACGAAGTCCACTTCCAGACCCGGAAGAATTTTTGGACATTCCCAAGCCCGAATTATTGACGTGCCCGCCACATTCCTCCTAGACTTCCTTCCTATGTACCCGACACCTACTGAACAGCATAATCCCTAGTATTCTTAATGTCAGAGTTTGAAGTTTGAACTCATCTTCATTAAAAGCTGCCTCGAACTCCTCAACGGATTAATGTCTGACTCATTCTCCTGACCGCCAGCTGCCCCATTTCCATGCAACCATGCCTCGACCCTCCCAAAGGACTCCTCCTCTGGCTGTTCAGCTTCCCTTTCCGTCTGAAGTTCTTCCCCATGGCTCCACCTCATCTACGATGACTCCTCGCTCCACCCCTAATCCTAATCCAAACCTTGTTTGACATGATAACATGTCTCCATTTCAACCTTAACCTGGATTATATACTTCCTGCTATTCGTGGAAATTGTAACAGAATTTGGGATATCGAATGGACTTGCCACCCTCATAAGCATCTTAGCCATCCCTAAATCCAGCTTATGCAACGTATCATCCTGAATTTTTACTAAAATACCCCATCTCCTAACCCGACTTGAGAAGAAGGTTTCGTTCCAACAATTCGAAGGAACTCCGCTTAGGGAAATAGAGAAGAAAACTCTTGTAATGTCATTGTCCAAAGAAATATGATCCTGATCAGCCAGTCAAACCAGAATTTTAGCTCTGTATACCTGTTTTCCCAAGCCACCTTCTTCTCCTCTTCAGAACGGAACATAATAATACAGGCATTCTTCGCTTAACCCCAATTGGCAACTTTCGCCATAATGCCATCACTAAGAATGCCTTTCTGTATGAGTTCTATGTCATAGGTCGCTTTAATGACTCCCGTCAGAGATGACTTAATCCAATCCCGTTCTTTGACCGGTATGAAAACGGTCATTTTAGGATCATTGTCAACCACATTAGCCCTTTCCTTCTTCAAAACAGACCCCTCTCCTTGTTTTCCTACATCACTATTCATGCTGACGCCAAGTTTCCCGCCGCTACTGGACAAAGCATCCTTATAAGATCTGTCATCCTTAAATCTACGGTAAATCTCCTCTTTCTCTTCAGGACTCCTTCGACGTTCGTCACTCTTCCTTTGATCCTTTCCGATGACTGTACCCGCCTGATACTCCAGAGTTGTTCGTCTCTTGTACTTAGCAACTCCCACGGAAATTCTTCTTCCATCAATCGGAGAGTTATTCACCTTCTCGATGTCATTCATCATATCTTTTTGGCTGGCAAAGTTGACGAAAGCAAACGTGGAGAACTTATACTTTGGCCTCTTGTTTATGATGGGAATAAATACCTTAGTAACCTCACCATAATGGTTGCAAAACTCCGACAGTGCTCTTCTTGAGATTCTCCTGCTCAGGTTGTCGATGAATACTGTCCAGTTTCTTCCTGGTGAAGACGGCCGATTCTTCGGTTTCCCTTTTCTCCTGATGAAGACGAGCTGACTCTTCGGTTCCCCACCATTCTCCGTGTTTCTCTAGCTCTTCCGGGTGTCAATACAATTAACGCACTACTTCATGCACTAGAAGCAGTTTTCCTATGAGCCCTTATGATAAATTAGAATGTAGAAGAAAAGAGAAACAAAAAGTTTATTTGATTTTTCAAAGTAGCATATAATTTTTGAACATCACAAGTTGAGAGCTTAAGCTCCTCTATCCCTCTCTTTGGTTTCTGTTATTCCATCTAAAGGTATCATAATGACAAGTCAGATCCTCTAAGATCATTCCTCTCCTAAATTAGCTTGATAGACATGAATAGTTATTTCAATTAAATTAACTATGTAGCTTTTATTTCAATTCTTGGTACCAAGCATACAGTGGAATTGCAGATCCCTCTCTTGGTTACCGTATGTATTTTGCTAGACAATAGTATAATCTTGTTTTATATTCTGAGGAAATTTTTCCTTATTTATAAAAAGTTTAAGGTTGTTGAAAACAATTTGACATAGAATTTTATATTTGTTTGAATAAATCTTAGCATTCATTTGATAAAATTTCAATGTCCTTTTTGTGTAAGCGAGCATAAAAAATTCTTTGGCCGGTGTGAAAGATTAGGCTTTATTGGTCTACTCATGGTTAAGCTTTTATATAATCGTATCAATCTGTTCTTGTGAATAACAAGCTTCTCAAAAAGATACACTAATCTGTTATTTTCTGGGGGGAAAACGAGAAGAGGAAGCAATACTTGCCTAATATCTGCCTTTTTCTTGGCAGCCTGTTGCTCAAAACATCAAGGTGGATCATCACCCTGGTGGAGGGCATTGGTTTGCAGCTGGTCTTTCCCCTAATGTGAGTTTCCTAAGGATCCAGCATTTTTTCTAGAGTAGTCGACTTTCTGCATTATTTTAATGGTAGTCTTATGATGGTGTATGTTTTCAATCGTATAGATTCAAAACAGGAACATGGTTCCCTTTCATAACAGCCCACATTTCCAAATGATTCCGTATGCTCATGCAAATAGCTATGGCAGTATAGGAAGTCATGGAAGCTATAGTGATAATACAGGGCTTGGAAGCAGCTACGGGAGTTACGGAGATAGTAATAATATGTTTGCATATTATTCACCTGTTGGTCCGTCTGGAATGAACATGCATCCACAGAGCGCTACATCAATGCTTGGAAATAGTCCTGATGCTAGATGGAGATATATGCAGTACTCTCAGGGGACAGGACTTGGTGTGAGTCCATCAGCTGGAAACTTTGCACCACTTCCTCTTGGCACGAGTCCCTCGCAATTTACTCCTCCAAGCTCCTACAGTCAAGTTTCCAGTGGCTCTCCTGGGCGTTATGCTCCTACTTCTCCTGCAAGAAACAGTTGTCAGGGATCACCTTTAAGTAAGATGGCTACATCCGGCCAGTTTAATCGAAGAAAAGGTTGGTGATATTCTGGAAGTTCCCAATCGCAAGAGAGTTCATCATCTTCAAACTGCCAAGGACAAGTAACCGATGGCACCATTTCTAGCCAAGCTGAGGGGCAGTCTCAGGTGGTCAGTGGTCTCCCCTCTCACATACAGTTAAATTCTAACACATCTAATTGGAACCAACAGCTAAGTGGCATTGAAATGGCTACAGGCTACCCAGCTGTTCAGAATATACCCAACTCCATAGGACTTGGTTCTAACGTGCAACTGCAGTGTAGCATAGGAGCAACTCAAGACATGTCAGAGACCAGCATGCCATTGCTTGATCCTGGAGATTGGGATCCAAATTATAGGTGAGTAGGAAACTTGAAAATGGAGTCTGAACTCATGTTTATCAAATATGGAGATACTTTGTCTTAGCTGTGTTATTCGTTTCTTTTAATATATAAAAAATTGTCAGTTGGACCTGCACCGAACCATGTTAATATGGTCTTTACTCTTCTTTACACTCTCAAAGGTTACTTGGTTGCCCAGCATGTGGGCCCTCAACTTGCAGCTGCCTTCTCAGGTCTCTGCTGCACACTGCCTAAAGGATGGAGATATTTTTTTAGTATACTGATATTTTTCATGTATCATAGTAGCCTTTCTTTTTATCCTTTGTGTTTTATGCAGCATACCAATATTTTGCCTTATTTTATTGTGCTAATTATATTCGTATATTCTGTGTAGATTGCTTGCTTTTATAAAATTCTAAAATAAGGGATAGAGAAAATGGTAGCATCTTGATGCACAGTATGATCCTCGACATTTATTACGTGTTGAAGTACGTTCTTTTAGATGGTAATAAGTTACTTTTTGAACACTTCCTTTCAGCGAGATGAGTAGATGTTGGTCGTACCCGCATAAGCGGTTCTTCCAAATAGTTTCACAACTTATCATAGGATATCATACTTTTGGAAGCTTCTTTGTTTTATGTTCAAACTAAACTCATCAAGGACCTATCTGATTGCTTGGTTAGCCTAGAACATATCCATGGGTTCTTTTATCAGTTATGCTTCTATCGGTTGTTGTCCCACAATTATTTTGCGCTGTATCAGGAATTCATGATACTCCTAAAATCAGCTCTAGTTGCAACATTTGGCATCTTGCTACTTCCGAAAAAAAGTTGTCTCGGCAGAAAGAGTGCATATACCTAAGACAAGTTCTTAGAATTAAACTATGTTGTTTAGGTGCTTCTAAAATGGAATGCGTGTTTGTTTCTCCATTGACTTTTTGCTTTGATATTTATTCTATGATCTTGTAACTTACGTTATTTCTTGTGTTTGTTTTCACCCTAGTGATGAACTACTTCTGCAAGAGGATGGATCAGAAGAGAGCTGCTTATCAGCTGACTTTAACAAAGGAATGCATATTGGTTCAGCCGATTCATCTGTTGGAGTTGGAAGATTCAACCGTCCCTCAACCACAACCTCGAGTTTATCAATTCAAAGGTAATTGCATAACCTTCTTATTTTTCATTTGCTTTCAACATGACTGTTTTCTTGCTTGTATGCATGCCTTTTATTTTCCCTAGTGAAGTTTATAGTTAGCATTGATGGTCCACATGATTGACACTGCCCAAGCTGAGTTGTGCATTATAGAAATGGATATGCACTATAATGTCAGATATCTCTCAACTTACAAGACGAGAGGTACTCTTTCGTTGAAGTGTTCAACACTGTTCTTGACTTATTTCTGTATTGTTTGAGTACACAGACAAAATTGA
This sequence comes from Hibiscus syriacus, assembly GCF_006381635.1. NCBI lineage: Eukaryota > Viridiplantae > Streptophyta > Magnoliopsida > Malvales > Malvaceae > Hibiscus > Hibiscus syriacus. Next base: position 10,223 of record NW_024062340.1, on the reverse strand, counting down.
CCTGTAGGATTTTCACATGAAGATGTGGGTAGCCCTCCTTCAGTTAATGATTTACATGCTGGATATCCTCGTTATTTGTCGAATCATTCTCACTTCATGCCACATTCAACACAAAATCCTCTTAGCCGTTTGGGGCAGCAAACTGTTCAGTGGTTCAATCACGGCAGATCCACTGGTGCTCGGGGTAGCGAATGGAATCACATGAAAGTCCAGCTCCCTCCTAGATTTAATCCTGGGGGCCAACGTTCTCCTGCAAGTTATTCAGTAATGGCGTGTCATGGGGTACTTCCTAACTTTACACCTATCAGAAATCAAACTTGATTTCTAAATATTGAAATGTTATTAAGATGATCCCACACAAATATTATAAAATTGTAGCAATGATGAAGTTACAATATGCTTAATTATTAAGCAAAGTTCAAGGTGGCAGAATGTTGTAGCATAGTTGAAAAGTCAAAATATGGATGAGTTAGCAAGCTTGGCAATTAAGGAAGAGTTTTGGCAAGGCAAGCAAAGTTTGCTTTGATATAAACATGTTCACGGGAAGGATTGAAAAGGCAGCAGCTATAATACTTAATTATTAAGGAATTATAAGCCGGTAGAATGAAAGCAATCTTGAAGCTTCATGAGGCGGTTAAATTGCCTATAAAAAGGCATTGATAGTTTTAGTTTATGTATGAGAAGAAATATGAGAAAAGAATTAGAAAAATCAGAATGAGAAATAGTTTAGCAAAACTATTAGAGAATGAAAAAGCTTAGTAAAGCAAGGATGAGAAATAGCTTAGAAAAGCTATGAGAGAAAAGGTGAAGCTTAGCAAAACTTAGAATAACAAGGTTGTGTTTGTAAACTAACTGCAGTTAGTATTGTAGTGTTGTAATATTGTAATATTGAGGTAGTGTCGTTGTAACGTATTTTGTTTTGTATGAATAGTAATTTCAAGTTATATAAATCACCGAGTGCCCATCTACGCTTCCAATAAGTGGTTTCAGAGCTTGGTTCGAGTTTAACGAGGTGGAGAAGATGACCAACATGATTCAACTACAAATTCCGAGATTAACAAAGACGAATTACGACAATTGGAGCATTCAAATGAAGGCGTTACTAGGCTTCCAAGATTATTGGGATATCATCAATGATGGTTACACCGAACCTGAAAATGCAACAGCAGAAGCAGCATTGACCAATGAAGAATAGAAGGTATTGAAGGAATCCCATAAAAAAAGATACAAAACTGTTGTTCTTTATTTTTTAAGGAGTAGACGAATTTATCTTTGAAAAAATTTTGATGCGAATACCGCAAAACAAGCGTGGGAGATTTTGTAAAAATCTCTCCAAGGTACAGAAAAAATAAAGAAGAATACATAACCGCAACATGCACTTGTTAAAAAATGAATAATCAATTGGAGAAGACAAGTAGAGAAAAACCGGAATGAAAAATATAATCATTTTCCCTAAATTTTCCTTTAGAAGTTCCGAAGCTATTCTGATAGATACCGCGCAGCCACAGAGGCCTTACACCACCACTCTGGTCTACTTCCTATTTTATAACAAGTAAATTAATTTGAGGTAATTTTCGGAACCCTAATCTTTAGTTGATGGAGTCGTGAGATTTTGAGTTGTGGCTCGGTTTCCTTTCTCTGTTTCACTTTCTGCTTGATCCTACTGCTTCTTGATCGATTTCTCTTGAAAGCTATCTGTTGTCAAAATTTTAGCTCACACTGACTCTCTACATTTTACTAGGTTTGTTCTATGTTTCTCATTTTAAGCTAATAGAGAAGAGAAATGTCAACTAAATCACAGCCTTCTTCATGGCTTAGGCTCCTTAGCCGCTCCTTTCAAAATCCACCTAGAGCCCCACCTTCATTTTCTAGGAAAACCTGTACGAATATTTTGCCAAACAACCATTATTCAACTCATATTCCTAAAACCCCCATTAAACCCCATTTCTCGTTTTGTCTAAATATCTCGACTTCTTCCTATTTCCACAACAACCGAACTCCAAAATCTCCACTTTCTTTCACGAGATGGCATTTCTCTAGAGGCTTCAGGTCCGACGAGCCTGGGGAGGATGATTTTTTGGCTGATGTATATGCTGAAATGGAACGCGAGAAGCAGCAAGAAAGAGAGGATAGGAAGAGAAAAGGTTTGGACACAAAAGATATTGATGAAGAGGACAAAGAAGATTATATGGTTGTAACGCCATTGATAGAGAAGCTTGAAAAGAAGTATTTAAAGGAAAAGGATACGACTAAAAAAATTCGTAAAAAAATCGAATGGTCCTCGGATTCAGATTCCGAAAGTGAGGATGAGGAGGATTTAGAAAAGCAGGAAAAACAATTTGAGAGGAAAAAAAAGATGCATGAGCAGTTGCTAAAGAACTTCTGTGAGGCAGGTAAATGAACAAGCCTTGTTTTAGTTGCTTCGTTGCTTGCTGAGTACTAATGATAGTATAACATGTATGTGGGTGCACTTCGTGTAGAATGCTTATTACATACACACTAGAGTTGTCAATATTAGACGCTATACCTAGAAAACACAACAGGAAAAAAAAAGTAACTTGAATGCCACAGGGATACATGAATGTCTCAAATGTATATCGGAAAAGTAAAAGCCTTGGCATGCATACATGAATCGCTAAGTTTAATACAGGTACAAAAGTTCCCATGTAAAAACTAGTAACTGTTAAATTTATGGTATGTTAGAGTTGAGATTTGTCGTTTGATTTATTTGAAAAGAACACGACGAATGGTTTACCTTGGTAACAAAGGAGGTTACAACCATGGTCAAACAAATCTAATAAATTCAAGTACATAAATTCAGTGGATGAAATAAACTCAGTGGATTTTTTAAATTCTAAAATAAAGACGCCTTATGTTTACTTAGTGATATGAATATAATAACACCATTTACTGCATATTTTTTGTTTGTTTATAAGTGATATTTATGAAATTCATCGATTGTTGACAAATTACATTGTTGCACTTGACGGTGACACTTGATGATGCTTTTAAATGGATGAATAAAATTGACAAGTTTGAGGAAAAGCATTTTAAACTTAGCCCAAATTATAGGGTCATTGACGACTTGATGAATCTACTTAAGGTTGCAGAAGGCAAGGAGAAATTTGTCCTTCAGAAAAAATTGAATAGGGCAGTGAGGCTCCTTCAATGGAAGGAACGTTACGATCCCAATAATCCTGCTAATTATAAAGTTATGAACGTCCGACAAGTTGGTCCTCCTGTTGATCATGAGGAAGAAGCTGAAGAGGAGAATCAGAAGAAAATAGTAAGAAAAGATGACGAGGCTGAGGACGAAGAAGAGTTTGATGACATGAAAGAGAAAGATAATATACTATTGGAGAAGCTCAATGCTATTGATAAGAAACTTGAAGAAAAGCTGGTAGAGTTGGATTATACATTCGGCAGGAAGGGTAAGCTTCTAGAGGAGGAAATCAGATACCTTGCGGAGGAAAGAAATTCTTTAACAGAGAAGAAAAGAAGACCTCTTTACAGAAAGGTAACTGTATGCTAGACTTTCTTCATTTATTTTGATGCAAAGTTCAAATAGTTAAGCTATTTTTGAAATGGTCAAGGGACATAATTCTAAGCTAATATTATTCTTAAATTTTCGTAAATATATTTTATTTATATTCATGCTTTTCATGGGCAGGCTATCATCCCCTCACTTGTAGAAATATAGCTTTCTTTTATTTGGATTGGCAAAATAAACTGTTCTGGGCTCTAGCAGAAGTACAAATTTGTTTAGGTTGATTTGTGTCAATTCACTTTTGTAAGGGTTGTTAGTGAACTATTTTTTCTAGCCAGAATGGTTTCCATTGCGGTCTGACTCCTCTCCTTTACAGTTCTGTATATTAATTCTCCGTATGACCTTAACCATCATTCACAAGTATGAATCATTTGATGATAAATTATTTGCATTGTTTCGTTTCAAGTATCAACTTTGTGTTTTTCAAGTTGTTTCACGTTGCATGTATCTAACTCTGATTTTATTGAATTATGGCAGGGTTTTGATTTGAGGTTGATAGATATAAATCGAACTTGTAAAGTAACAAAGGTAATATAATGCAATTTGACTGAGTTTTGTTGTTAGATTGATTTCTGTGTTACTCATTTGAAGTGGATATTGTCCAGGGAGGGCAAGTGGTCGAGTACACTGTTTTGATGTTTTGTGGAAACTATCATGGTGTTGTTGGATATCCAAAAGCCAAAGTTGATGCAGTCCCAATTGCAGTCCAACGGGTAACTTTCCACTGCTTTTATTTATACTGTTATTTAATGCTGCACCCTATAATCAATAGGTGAATCGATTATTTATCTTCTATTACTAGGCTGGTAAATCTGGTCTATTCAGACAGACATGTTTTACGTCCTGCTATTCACATAATTTTCAGCTTTAATTATAATTGGTTTTTATATGGTTACTTTCTTACCATGATGTTATGATTTCTGGGGTGTAGTAGGGAAATCAAATTAATTTGAAAGGTGTATAATATCATCAATGTTGTCTCCCATGAACATGTTCTTGAATATCACCAATCATTTATTAATGTCACTAGTTTGATGAATTTACGTGACATGTACTGACTCATGTAACCTAAAACAGGCACATGAGAAATGCTTTCAGAATCTTCACTATATTGAACGACATGAGGAGCACACTATAGCCCATGCAATTCAAGCATCATATAAGAAGACTAAGGTATGCATAACTATCTCATAATATCACCATTTTAACTCAATCTAGGTCTTGAGAATGTTCACATTTGTTGATGCTCGAGTTCTCTGCATTCACTCTATTTTAAACTATTTATGCTTTGGTAAGGTCTATCTCTGGCCTGCACCAACTGCATTGGGTATGAGAGCTGGAAGAACTGTTGAAAACATTTTGCTTTTAGCTGGCTTTAACAATATCAAATCAAAGGTAATCAAGCGTCATTGATTATGTGTTTTACTTGGATTATCGCGTATCATCGGATTTAGATATATGTTTGACATTAGCATTTTTTTGGGGGGTGTTTCCCTTACAATTGTTTTTAGAATTCTACTTTTCATTGCTCATCTGAACTATCTTCCCAGGTTATTGGCTCAAGGACTCCTCACAACACCGTCAAGGCTGTTTTTAAAGCCCTCAATGCAGTAAGTAACTCAGTGAATATGTTTAAAAACAGACATTTTTGGGCAACCTGAATAACATAATAAATTGCATGATCGTAGGTTGAAACACTGAAAGACATGCAGGAGAAGTTTGGGAGAGTTGTTGAGAAACACTTGCTGTATCCTTGTTGAAGTTAACTCTAAAAGTGTTTACATTTTTCATTAGACCCAAACACTATATCCTTGTTGAAGTTAACTCTAAATGTGTGGCCAAACATGTCGGATTTCCTCCGTTTCTAAAACCTTTTCACATAAAACGGTAAAATCCTTTCCCTCGTTGAACTTGAGCTCAGCCTTGAAGCTCGTCTTCATTTCTCAAATTAAAAGTTCAATAATTAGAATATATTAATTCGATGTAAATTATTATTATTTATTCTCACAAAATTCCAGTCTCTATGCATCGTTCTTCTCACAAGCTTTCATGGTTAGTCCTCCTTTCTGTCTCCCTCGTAGAGTAGTTTTTTTCTTCTTTCCGATGTTCTTTTGAAAGCGTTGGACGTGTTTGATTTTTTGTCTCAAAGAACTTAGATGCCAATGTTACACGATTTATTTTTCTTAGCTTGAAATACCTATTTCCCCTTGTTTTCATGGTTGGTCCTGCTCTCTACCCCCTTTAATTTTTCTTAGCTTAAAATACCCATTTCGTAAGCATCTAGGAGTTAATATGATATTTAATCATTTGAGTCTTTTGATGGCATCTTTCTCGCTTTTTTTGTTGTTGAAGAATCAGAGTCTTTTTTAAGTTCTTCCATGGCGAATGAGCTTTTTTCTTATTGATTATAGGATTGATGGTATGGAACAGCCCGGTGCTGTTTTTATGCTCACAGAGGTTTTGATTTTTATGAGGCCTGTTTGTTTGTTTTTGTTATTTTTAAAAACAAATTTCTAGTTTTTTCCTTTTTGACTTTTGCTTCATGAAAAGTTGTTAAAGAACAGAATGGTAAAAAGCAAAATCACATTTTGATTGAATGACTAATGGCTTGAATGAAACCCACATTTAAGCATAATTGATCATTTATTTTTTCTGTAAATGCAGACTTTACTCCTTTTTTGCAAATAGAGGGATACATTTGACAAAATTTGTTGCTTGTGCAGTGTAATTATTTTATTCATGATTGCTTACCCTAACTGATCGATAATTCTTGAACCAAATCATATTGAGTTAATGAATCCAATTTTTCCCCCTTATGGGTAGTGAAGAGCTTGCGTATTGCTTTCCCTTAATCTTTCATCAATCAAATTACAGAAGCAGGAATATCTCTAGCGTTGGTTTGCTAGTTGGTAATTTGAAGGATCAGAGAACATATTCCAGCCAGAGTCTATTTGAGCCAGTTAGTGAAAGGCTCATCACCAGTGGTCAATTTCTCAAACCTCCTTCACGAAGAAGTTCAAGTGAATCTAGTTGTTATAAGAAATTTGCAATTGCTGAAACTCATCCTATTATCCAGTCTAGTAGTCTTCAGCATTGGTTCAAAAATTGGCAAGAACAGAGAAAGCAGAAATTGACAGCTAGCACATTTTCTGCGGCAGTTGGGTTTTGGCCTATTCGAAGGACCCAGCTCTGGCTAGAGAAAATTGGGGCGATTGAGCCATTTTTTGGTAACTTAGCTACATGTTGGAGCAATATCAAAGAAGAGGTAGCACTTGAAAGATATAAACTGATTACTGGGAATACAGTTGATTTTCCTGAATTTCAGGTTTATGGTAAGATGAATCCAGAAGATAGTTGGTTAGCAGCTTCACCTGATGGTTTAGTGGACCAATTTGTTTATGGGTTGTCTCTTAGAGGAGTATTGGAGATAAAATGTCCATTTTTCGGTGGAGATATGAGTAAGGCTTTCCCTTGGAGGCGGATTCCTCTCTATTGCATTCCACAAGCTCAGGGCTTAATGGAAATCATGGACCGGGATTGGATGGACTTCTATGTTTGGACTCCAAAAGGAAGTAGTCTGTTTAGGATATACCGAGATGTAGAGTACTGGGCTGCTCTCAAATTAGCGCTCTCTGATTTTTGGTGGAAGCATGTTCAGCCAGCCAAAGAAATATGTGGTAAATACGTGATAACAGATCCTCTTAGAGAATTGAAGTTAGTAAGGCCAGCCTCCAGGCATGAATTATGTGGCTATATAGTTTGTGAAAGTAAACGTATTGGTGATAACTCTAATTTGTTGATGCGTGAAATAAATGGAAAATTGACAGACTGATTTGCTTGCTGAGATATTGAATTTTGAACCAAGTCTAATTGATTAATAGCAATGCCTTATTGAGCTTTTTAATAATTATTGAAAATTCTGGTTACTATGAATTCTTTCCTCTAAAATCGAGGTTGGAGGTTTTTGTTCATAATGGTTGCCAACCTGGATATACGGAGCTACTATTAGGGGCACTTCTCCCTTTAGTTGGGCAAGTTTGAATGCATATAGTTGTTGAAAGAGTTCATAGGAACCTCAGCTGAGAAGTGAATATTGAGAAATGAAGAAGACTACATTGCCAAATAGGGTGTTTAGATGTTTGGAATCCATCACGCCCTTGCAATGCTTCAAATGGTTTGGGATGGAAAAGTTAAGGTAGCTCTTTGTTCGCATATCACGGTCTGGCTTTCCCACAAGAATGTCTCACCAGAAGTTTGCCAGAAGGTAAGGAGTAGGAAACAATTTTCTCTTCGTTGAAAGGAGAACCATTTTCATTTTCTTTCCCCTTTTTACACAGTTTTGACAGTGTATATAATCATTAAGCATCTGGTTCTTTACCCTTTTTTCTCTTTAGGTTTTACGAGTTTTTGGTTTGTGTTGCAACTTTTCTCAGGTATGGTTTTCTTCTACTGGAGAGTGTTGCCTCGCAAGATCCACTTAGTGTTTCAGTTGCAATTCTTCATCAGTTCAACATTTTGCCTGAGATGTATCAAGTTGGCTACACAAATTTGTTTTTCCGTACCGATCAGGTATAATAAAAGATTATGGTTGGTTCATCATGGGTGATTTACGCTCTTTATTTTTTTATAACACACCCTCCTTTTTTTTCATTTTTTTACCTTGAGAGGACTCGATTTTAGGAAAAGGGAGAGGGGATTGGCGTTGGTTGGATGTCATTTAAAGTTTGGCGTTGTTTGACTTCCTTGTTAAACCATTTTAAGTGTTATAGTTTCCATTTTCCACTAAACTAAAAGCTGAAGTCTGGATAAGAATTATATGTGCTTTTTGATAGATATTAGTACATTCATTTCATTACGCCGATATCGTAGTATCTCATAAGTCAATAAATCCCCAACCTCTCATCCTTGCAGTTCTCCGCCTTGAATGATTTGAAAGCCTGGTGAATTTTGAAAAACATTGCCTCCTATACTAGTAATTGACAATGGAAATGCTTAAAAACGTCTGCCTACTTCATGACCTTGACTTATATCGATTAAGGACACTCTGGGGGGGTTCTTGAGGTTTTCAAGGAGATTTTATAGATTGTATAATACTATTTATTGTCCGTCTTAATCAGAAAAAGTTCGGAAACCCCCACAGCATGCATCTTTTCTTGATATTGATAAATTGATATAATATTAATAAACAATCAATGCAGATCGGGGCTCTTGAGGATACGAGAAATCGTACTCTTCATGGTATTTTACGTGTTCAAAGCTGCTTCAGAGGACATCAAGCTCGCAACCACTTAAAGGAGGTCCAAAGGGGAATTGCTACCCTTCAGTCATGTATTGCTACCTTTTTTTCCCTTTTCATTGCTTGGAAGTCATATTTTTGCTAAGTAAGAAACTGTCAAGACCTGATTTGCTCTATATCTCCTTACTACAGTTATCAGAGGAGAGAAAACCAGGAAAGAACATGCCGTCTTATTGCAGAGACATAGAGCCGCTATCGCTATACAAAATATTAAAGGCAGGAATTCTAGGAAAACATTCAAGAAAATTAGTGATGCATCAGTTGTGATACAACCAGGTAAGTATTCAGGCTTTTTCCCCTCGAGTATAAATATTCAAAGCAACGTAATGCCGCTGTGTTGAAACTTGAGTTCGGAACAAAAGGTAATGGCTTGCTTCTGGTTGTGCCTTAAGTCGGAACAATATTGAGGATTGAGATGTTTCTTTATTTCAATCACCACTTCATTTATGTTAAAGATATTGAAATATACTGTAATTTGGCAAAAAAGAATACGTCAAAAGGCATTTCTATTGTAAATCGGGCGTTTAAGAAGGATGGTAGGAAAACGTTATGTATCAAGTTGACTGCCCTCCATGAGTGAATTTAATAATTTGGTTTTGGCCTCAAAACTTAGAAAGATATATGAAAAAGCTGGTTTAAGTTGGACATTTTTTTCCTGCAAATTTATAGTGATACGAAACGTGGAAGAAAGATTACGCGGCGAGAAACAAAAGTCGTCTTGAATAAACCCGGGAGCGAAGAAGGTGAAAAAGAAGTGGGGCAGGATGAACAGCACAAGGTACACATACAAAACCCCATACATTTACTGTTTTATTCTTGCTAGTCGATCAATAATTGCTTTCTGGTGTTCTCTATTGCTAGTAATGATTTCATACAGAAATCGAGAGTTTGTTTTACCAAAGCGATTTGGTTACTGAAAAGGCCATCTATTCAAGTGCGTACATAAAAAATTTAATGTGTATTATTTTAACAAAGTGTTTTAGTTTATTGGTCACGTATTAATTTCTTTATAGATTATATAAAAATATTAAAAAATATCGAAAAATACTTATAATATAAAATATTCTTTTTCTTGGTTTTATTGAATAGAGATTTTTTTCCTAATGTATTTGGTTTTTGTAATTTTATAATATGGTTCGGATCGAATTTTTGATTGATCCAAACTCGGTTGAGTATTCTATTCTTCCACTTATCATCTTACTCTACCCAGATTTAGAAAGGTTCTACTCATTTAAAATTTGATTTGATTTTTTTTATATAAAATCTGCACTCGATCTGATTCAACATATATATATATATATATATATATATAAGGTAAAATAAAGACCTAATTGAAAATAATATAAAGGATGATTATACTATTTTTCCTAATCGAGTTAA